>NW_028261390.1:17043530-17233530 GCF_051295495.1 Thamnophis sirtalis
TTTGTCTCCGCACCTCTGCACCTGACCAGAATCAGCTGGGTGGAGATGCCAGCGTGGAAGAAGAAGATTGAACCATGTGATGAATTTGTGGGTGTGGGGACAATCATGAACTTTCAACTGGGTGGGAATCCTAGGTAACTTCCAGAATTGGGATTCCACAGATGTGCTAAGATGTCTGACTTATTAAATTGGAACTTTAAGGATCATTTTGCCTTGGACTCTGATTTAATTCTGCATGATACTTTGAATGCTGACACAGGGTTATAAATAGGATGGTCTCTAATAGTTGGTGTTTGAGAGAGAGATCCATAGCAGTGAGCACAAAAACTTTTTTATTTCAATCTTCTACTATATATGTAAATAGAAAACTTAGAATAATTATTGTCACTTTGAATGTACACTAATTGGCATACATTAAAATGAAATTTCATTGCATGAAGCTCTCAAAGGGCCACCACTTCCAAAATACACTACATAAACACGACAAAATTAAAGAACTACATACATACATACATACATACATACATACATACATACATACATACATCATTATGCACTGGTGAGGACACACTTGGAATACTATGTCTAGTTGTGGTCACCATGATACAAAAAAGAGGCCATAGAAAGAGTTCAGAGAAGAGCAATAAAGATGATAAGCGGTCTGGAGGCTAAACTATACAATGGATCAGAGGTGGGTTTCTACTGGTTCGCATTGTTCGGGCTAACTGGCAGTGGTAATTTGGCCTGGGTTAGAGAACTGGCAGCGACCCAGGCTGGCCACGCCCCTGAACTGATTCCCTGGTCTCCGTTGCCATTGCTGGCATGATTTTTAGTAGTTTTTCATGTTCTTTGCACATGTGCAGAACAATTTACAGTGAACAATTTGCAGTGCGCATCAGGCATGCACAAAGTGAATCAGTACCAACGTCGGTAGGAAGCCACTCCTGCAATGGATACAGGAATGGAGTATGCTTAGCTAAGAAAGAGAAGACTTACAAATAACACTCTGCTAATATTTGAAGGGCTCTTACAGGGAAGAGGAGGGTTGATTTGTTCTGCAAAGACCTAAGGGCAGGACAAGAAGTGGGAGTACAAGTTCATCAAAGGGAGATACTACTTGGAACTAAGAAGAAAGATAGAGCATCCACAACTGCTCTCAGAGTTGTGGATGCTATATTAGTAAAGGTTTTCAAGAAAATATTGGCCAACCACTTGTCCAAGAAAAAATAAGGACTCCTGCCTTGGGTTGGAGGCTGGACTAGATGACCTCCAAGATCCCTTACAACTCAATGTTTTATGATTCTATGATTTTATACACATATACACGTACAGTACATATACCAACTACCACTGTATGTTGTAAGACAATTTTTTCTATATGTTTAATTATTGTATTCATTCCGCTGTTGATTTCTTACCGAAGAAGCCATCAATGGCTAATTGTGAAGGGGAGGAGTTCATAATGTAATACTAGAATTTGTTTTTTGTGGGTTGTTACTTTGGGGTATCTTCAGCCTTTCAAGTTTTGCTATCCTATAATTTCTTTATATGTAAGAGATTCATTTAATCCCTAATTTTGTTCATCAGCAAGAGACTATAATTTCCTATTGGTTGCAGAAGAGATCCTTGAAGATAAAGGTATTTATTCGTGAAGTGTGCTTTCATTTCCCTGAATTGAAGGGGCTTATTACTGCTGGAACTACTACTAACATTAGTTAACCTCAAATGCATAATCTTCAGCCTGACATCCTTTTAGTTGCCTGGGATCCTTTCAAGCATCATATTTCAAAATAACAGGAATAATGCAGATAAAGTACTACAGGAATGAGTTTTAAGCATAATGCACATAACCTGTTATTTATCAACAAATGCACTTAGGAGAAATTCACTGAGCAGCAATTTGAAGGTGGCAAGCAAACAACATTTGATAGTTCACTGAAGACATCACCTTTGAGCGCACAGATTTGTTGGAAGTTTTATCACATATTTTTTGAACTTTCTTTGTATTTTAAGATACCTAAATATAGCCAGGTCTTCCTGCTTTCTGTTTGATTTCCCTATTTTTTAAAGATTGAAGCAGGGGTGGGTTCCAGCCAGTTCTAACCTCTTCTATAGAAGAGGTTCCACAAATCTACAGTGCCATTTAGAACTGGTTCCAGCTCCCCCCCCTCCGCCCATCCGCACATCATCAAGATGAAGAGCGAGAGGAGGAATTCTGGGAGTTGAAGTCCACAAGTCTTAAAGCTGTCAAGTTTGAACACCCCTGGGTTTTTTTTCTAATGGGTTAGGGGTGCAAGGATCTTATAACTTGACAGCTTTAAGACTTGCATGCTTCAAATGCCAGAGTTTCTGAGCCAACATTTTGGTTGCTAAGCAAGAGTGTTGTTAAGTGAGTTTCACCACATTTTACAAGTTGGCCACGCCCACCAAGTAACAAATATGACAAGACAAGTTGTAAAATGGGGCAAAACCCACTTAATAATTTTCTCTCTTAACAACCTAGGTTTTGGGCTCAATTAAGGTCATAAGTTGTCCATTTTGTATATTTTGTGACATAACAACAAACATACTGTAGAGCTTGGATAATAATGCAACATCTGAAACCTTGCAGATTCTCTCTTTCTCTGTGTTTGTCTGTCTCTTTCTTACACACACACACACACACACACACACACACACACACACACACCTTCCTAAATTTCTACTATTACATTGCATTGGCATCCTTCAGTCTCAAAAGACAGTGGTATCGGGCTCTGGAAAGAGGTCAAAGCTGGTGTGTCCTCTCCAGAGCATGAGGCCTGGATAGATTAATATGGATAGATTAATATGGATTAATAGATAGACTGTTACTCAAGCAGCAGATTCCCCATTCTCCAGGTCACTGAAATAGTCCAATGAAATGAGAGACCTTATACGATTGGTTCCAGATGCATCGCAGGAGTTAACACAACGTGGTTGTACGCTGTCACGAACTGCTTCCGGGAATCCGGCTGTGGATTTTGCCTCAAGGTTGACTCCTGAAGCCTTTTCCAGTAGTGGGTATAGCCACAAGGCAGTGGAGGTTTGTAATCAGAGTTTCCCTTTTCCTAGAAGATGGTTCTGCTGCTTTATCTGCCCTTGGGGTGTAAAGCCCTCTTCCACCTTCAAAACCATTGACTGGCTTCTCCTGTAACCCTGGAAAGGGACCCTTAAGAGGTGCTACCAGCCGGGCTAGCTGGACCAAGGTTTTTTAAGGAGGTGTTACTCTTCCATCACTCACCCTTCGTCCTGGCTTGTGACAGGCAGAGCCTGGCTTCCCAAACATTGGGCCCAGGATGGTTTATTTCTACTATCAGTGTAATCAAAACATCTAATTTCCTGTTTGAGACTTACTGTTTGGTAAGTTTCACTTTTTGTTTGGCTGAGGAAATGAGCCCCTAAAGTCAGAAATACTTTATTACCCAGAAACCATTTTATTTGGCGACACCGTTTACCTGTCTATAAAAGCTTAATGTGGATGATATCCTGGGTTTAGAAGATTAGAGCTGCAAACGGAGTACTGTGACTTGAATTTGTACTGAAAGTGAAGATTGAAAGATTTTTCTTAGACGAATCCAGTTTGTCAGGATTGTTTGTAAGCAAAACATCAAAAACTGTAACATAACTTTGTAAATATACGTTATATGCTGAGTTGAAAAACTATGAAAAAGGTGTACAAAAAAACCCCGGATACCACAAATGCATATTTTTCACGGACTATTATTCAGATAGTATAGAACTGGATTATTAATACAGATAATAGAAAACTTGCAGCACAACTGCAAACAGCTTTAATACTTCTGCACAAAAATTGATATTTCTTGAAGGCTCTGCTAGCAAAATCTCCATTTAGCATGACAATAATTGTCTGATTAGATAGAATATAAAATGAAGAAACATGCATCCCGTACCACCTAACTACGTATGTGAAGCTGTTTCTTTTCCCCCTTTTCTTTCAGCTTTCATTTAGTGTAAATGGCTAAAATAATCTTTTCTTTTCATATTGTCCCAGATGTTCCTGTGGGACTCCTGTAAATATTCCCTGCGGTCAAAATAATTGGAAAACCATAAAGAAGTTGGGGACAGGAGGTGAACAAAACCTATTAAAACTCCTGAAGCTAGAATTAGAAAGAGAGAATAGAAATGCAACAAAACGCACACAGTACTCAGCACAGCAGAGCCCCAAGTGCAAATACAACATTAAATATATGGGAATCAGACACGAAAATTGAAGAATTATCAGCTATAGAGATGCTATAATAATCCTTGAGCAAATTTAAGGGCCATGTAGGGAGGAACATAACGTTTTTTCTGTACTTCTGGGGAGATTACTAAAGAAATAAAATCCAATTGAAGGATTGCGTTGGATTGGATTACATTGTTTGCCAGTTGCAACTTTACTCTTTGGCATGTCTTTGTTAAAAGACATTGATTCTATGAACTGAGTGACTGGGGCCAGCCTAAATCTCTTTATGATGAAAGTAAAATGGAAGTCAAGCAGTCTTGACTTCATATAAGTTGCCATTTAATTATCTGGAAATCTTTTAAAAAGAAACACATTTACTTTATTATTTTCTAGGAGTAAGCATCAGCTTGGGCCAAATCTCTCCACTCAACTTAAGTCATGTAGAGTGAGACATTATTCTTATAGAATGACTGAAAGATACGAGCTACTACATTCAATTATAATTTCCCCAGTATATGTAAAAGAATGAAGGGAAAAACATACAATAGTGTGAATAACAGGAATATCGACAAATCATAGGGATTGGTTTAGTGGTTGTCCAATAAAATTGCTATAAGTCCTTTGCTTACTGGAAAAATAAAAGCTGCAGTATCAAATATATATCATCACAAATTCTGCAAATGTTTTCTTTCTACAACTTACTCCTCCCTCCTATCAGAGGTGGGCTGCTCCCGGTTTGGCCCAGATTGGGTGAACTCGTAGTGGTGGCGGCAGGAGGCTCCGCTCACCCGCCCAGACACTTCTGCACATGCGCAGAAGAGTTGTGCAAGAACACACAAGCAAATCAGTAGTAAAAATAATGGAAACCCACCACTGCTTCCTATATTACACTGAAACTGGGCAGGTATGATCTGCATAGGATGAACAATAATGCATAATTTTAATTTCAATCTATTGAAATTAATTTTTCTATTGAAAAAGAACATATTTTTTTTTAAAAAATACATTTTTTCATTTTATAGGTTTTTTTTAAAACTAAGACAATCTCTGCCTGCAATTTTCATAGAAATCATCTATATGATAGGATATATAAATTCACACAGACACATTTATACCCCCTGCCAAGGCATAATCTACGAATCTCGTCATACACAAGATTTATTATGTCTAGCATTCAAAAACTGAGTTTTACTCTTCTAACTGTGATCTAAATGTATTCTAAAACAATGTGATAGGCCCGGGATGGCGAACCTATGGCACAGTGCATGCACGCGCTAGCCAGCTGAGTTCAGCCTTTTTAAAAGCCATTTTTCAGGAGCTTCCCTGAAATCTCTGGAGCGCAAAAAAATGGCCCTATGGGCAAACTGGAAGTTTGGGAATGGATTTCCAGTTTGTTCGTAGGGTTTCTTTAAGCCCTCCGGAGGCTAGGGACCTTCAGGAGGCTTCCCTGAAGGTCCCTGAAGCCTCCGGAAGGCCTCCAGGGGGGGCTGTTTTCGCCCTCCCCAGGCTCCTATAAAGCCTCTGGAGCGAAAAAAGCATGCAAAAAATGGAGGGGAGCACCTCTTATGCGTGCATGAGCACTGGGGGGGGTGCTCATTGCATTATGGGTACGGCATGCCTGCACACGACCCCCCTGCGCTCCCCCCTTATGGCACGCAAGCTAAAAAAGGTTCGCCATAGCTGTGATAGGCATTTATAAGAAAGCACAATTAAAATATTTTTAGCTCTGAAACTTAGATTTACTTCTCTGCCATTTAACAGATTTCATTCCATCATAAATCTCTGATTTAACTACAACTTTTATTCAACTCTTTTACTCTTCTGCTAAATAATAAAAAATATACAGCTATTTATATGAATTTTCTGTTTTCCAAATCTTCCTTCTGACATGAGTAATATTTAAAGTGGTCAGTCTTCCATCTGATCTATTTTTCTGAAGAATGAAATTGGGCCTATACAGACAGAATCTTGTCTTCAGTGCTCAACTCCTATTATTATTCTTCATATTGGAATATGTAATATGCTAGCATTCAGCACAATTTTCATGCTTTCCATTTCCTTCTTACCTGACACCTTTCATTATTCCTCCATTTCGTTAAAGAGAGAAAAGCTCATTAGCATTATCCTGTAGTATCATTCCACAGGAATAGACAAACTCTTCCAAATTTGGCAACCTGATGTGTTATCACTTCATGTAACTGAAAGAAAGCTTCAATGTAGTTTTGTGTTTATAAAGTGGGTTTGAAAATGGTTTTTTCTCTTTTTTCTTATGTATAATGTTTGAATAGTTCTTAATGTTTGCAAAATATGATAATTGATGTTTACAAAAATGTTTTCCCCTTTAAGATTAAAGAATTTGAGAGAGTATAATAAATGGTGATAATACTGTATAAATGATGGTGGGTTATAAAGATTAATAGGTATAAAGAGAAATATATACAGTATTATTTCCCACAGCAAAATGTAGAAGAAGTAGATATGGCTAAATTGATTGTTTTATCTAAAGCAAAGAACATGAGTTAATTTTGTTTTCATTTGGACATCACTTTTGATTTTCATGCTTGTGATGGAAAGAATGATGATTTGATTTTAGTTTTGTTGACTAGATAGGCTTGTTGTTATAGAAATAGCATATATATTTTCTTTTAATGACCCTGCAATCCCTTCAGTGGTGGGATTCTAATAATTTAACAACCAGTTCTCTGCCCTAATGACCAGCTGGGTAGGTGGGGCTTGGTGGTCATGTTATTTGGTGGGCATGACCAACTCAACATCACTCATGTTGATGGGCGCTTCACCTTAGCTGTTGCAATGTAATAAGGGTTAACCGGAGAGGCAGTTTCTATAACCAGGGCAATAAAAATTAGGCTAGAAACAACACCAGAATGTTTCCTTCCTGCCTTCCTTATAGGATTAGCCCTGTAAAGTGTAAAAAAACAAAATGAGATTTCTTCCAACAACCAGTTCTCTGAACTGCTTAGAAAGTTACCAACAGGTTCTCCCGTATAGGTGTGAACTGGCTGAATCCCACCACGGAATCCCTTGCTTCCGAGTGTAGTCAGGATGACTGATTGGAACTGAGTGTTTACTGGCCAGATGCCTTTCCTGATGCCTATGCAGAGTTCACAGCAGACAATTACTCATTGCACCTAGATTGAGAAATATCTTCCACTAGTTAGGATCGAAATGAGTCTCCTGATTGTGACATGAGAGTTCCATTTCTACACCCCCAATACCTCTCAGAGATGACGTACATATTATTGTTTAAAAGTAAAAAGTTTATGTTGTAGTGTAGTATCTTCTACTGTGCTAAAGACGATTGGAAGTCAACACCTTTTTTTTCTTTCTTCCCTTTTACCTCACACTCTTTCCTTTTCCCTTGACCTTCCTGTTTTCCATTATTTTTATTTTCTTTGTATTTTTCATAAACGAATACAATTTTCAAGTAAAAAAAGTCATCACTTGGTTTTTCATCCTTCTGGAAAACATGGTTTTAATACTGTATGTGCCACTTTTCACAGCAGAGGTGGGTTTCTGCCAGTTCGCCCTGGATCGGGCGAACTGGTAGTGGCAGTGGCAGGAGGTTCTGCCCACCCACTCGGTCACTTCTGCGCATGCGCAGAAGTGTCACATGAGTGTGTGCGCGTGCATGCGAGTGAACCGGTAGTAAAATAAATTGAAACTTACCACTGCCTCACAGAGATGATGGTATACTGTTTGATTTCCTTCCCCTGAAATTTCATTTATTTCTCTGAAATTTCTTTGTCTTTACAAGCGCATCTTGTTAAACTGAGTGAACAACTCCTCTGTAATGATTTTAATTTTCATATGCATAAGGATGATCCTACATTTCATTTGCCTTCATTCTAATCAAGGCTATAGATCTTGGCTGCAGTGAACAACTATTTATAACTGCTGTGCAGGAAAAGTGCAAGACCTCAATATGGACTAATTAGTGACTATTTCTTTTCTCTCCTTTTTTTTTGGCTAAACATTAATTTTAGGATTGGGGGATTGAAAATGCATATTATTTCTGGCACGTCAGAAATAATGAGAACTGTAGACCAGATAAAGGAGTTTATGGGCCCCAAGTTGATTCTGTCAAAATAAATATTATGGATCTAGCATAGATAATCCAGGATAGGTGGTTAATCTGTGTTGCAGACACTGATTTTTAATGATGTCAGGTATCACAATTTGTATAAAAACATGATTTCATAAGAGATATGTTTTTAAAAAGAGCATTATTTTAACATGTATGAAAAGTTGAAAGGTAGTTTCACATTGTTTTAAATACGTATCTCCTGTATTGTGAGTATCTAAATTGTTTCCTTCATTTTATTCAGTGCTCTAAGAATCATACAAGATGAAGCATTTTTTTTTAAAAAAAACAGGCTTAAAAGCCACAACAAAATGCAAAAACGCCTACCTTTGAAAACTTCAGATTAAAAACAAAGACTTTGTCAGGAAGGAGACTAATGAAGTGAACGAAAGAAACACCAAACGCAGACACACAAACGCTCAAAAATTGAGAAAATGAACATGTTCAAAATATGTGTGACGTTCCAGAAGATTACTAATTGGCAAAATATTCCAAATGAAAATTCTTTGGAATCATTTTCATTTCACAAAGGAACCTAGAGAATAGACATCAAGTAACCCCTTTTTATATATGTTATAACATATAGATATAGGGTGGTGCCTTTGTAGTTTTGCCCTCACTATATGGCAAAGCAGGTGTACTTTACCATGCCTTGTCAACGGAGAAAGGTTAACTTATTCTACAGAAACATAATTGTATTGCTTGCTGAAAACTTAAAAAACACAAAGACATTTTTAAACTTGAAAGGGTTTGCTGAGAAAACCAGTATCTGGAAGTGCTCTAGTATCACAGAAAGTCAAATCAATGGGATATGTGTATAATAAAGCAGAAGAAAATGTCTGTTTGCAGTAATATTTCCTTTGTAATGAGCCAACCAGGGTGAATACTGACTGCATGAAACATTCATATTCCTTGATTCATTCATAAATAGATTGATTTCTATGATTCTGTTGACTTTTTGTGAAGTTTTCCATGAGGGATGGTTTTAATAAGAGGCAGAAGCCTATGAATAGTAAAACCAGCATGCATTAGAGGATATAGGAAAGTTCTGCATGAACAAACCAATGTAAATAGACCAAGCCCATTATAACATTGCAGTGTGATGCAGTTGGGGAGGGGGATTGCTTAACAGTTATTGCTGCTAGTATTTAGTCATTATTATTTTGGTTTGTTGCAGTTGGCCAGATGTTCAGACTGGATGTGGCATTTTTGTCTACCTATCGAGTCATTCACAAGAATCCGGGATAAGCATAGGTGGATGTTTGATGGTGCTACAGATACCATTTCAGGATTTAAACTGTTCCAAGCTATCTTTTTCAATTGACAGAAGGTGAAATTGTCAATGATTGACTGATGGGGAATGGTCAATGCCATTATTACTTATTATTATTATGTAATGTTGAATAGGTTCCAATTCACAAATGAGCACAGAAGGCAGATCAATTGCACAATTACCAACAGCCTACACAGTCTGCACAGATTACACTGGATGTAGTGCTTGATAGTAAGGTAGAATAGAAATAATGGACTTTAATATCTTTTTCCTTTTCCTTTAGAATATTCCAGTCATGTAGGTTTCCCTAGTTGTTGTTTGATGCAGTTCAATGTCATCATAGTATAGCAGGTGTAATATAAGGCACCACCTGTGAAGTCTTTGCTTACATGTCTTAGCAATAGCAATAGCAGTTAGACTTATATACCGCTTCATAGGGCTTTCAGCCCTCTCTAAGTGGTTTACAGAGTCAGCATATTGCTCCCAACAACAATCCGGGTCCTCATTTTACCCACCTCGGAAGGATGGAAGGCTGGGTCAATCTTGAGCTGGTGAGATTTGAACAGCCGAACTGCAGAACTGCAGTCAGCTGAAGTAGCCTGCAGTGCTGCATTTAACCACTGCGCCACCTCAGCTCTATGATGGCAAACGTGTGGCATGCAGAGCCCTCTCTGTGGGCACCTGTGCCATTGCCCCGACTCAGATAGCTGGTTGTCCACTTTCCAAGGTGTGCATGCACACTTACTAGCTGGTAATTGGGTTTCTGGTACTCTGGCACATGCACACATGCGCCCCTTTCTGGTTTGGGCACTTTGTGCCTAAAAGGTTTGCCATCACTGTCCTAGGTCCACCTTTATGGTTCTTTCTTAACCAACCTTAAGCACCCGGTTTCAATTCAGCCAAGCTGAACGTCTTCTTTAAAATGCTCAGACGGAACTGAATAAGTTTAGCCAATCAAAGAAATATTTTTTCCTACCTTCACCCTGATTAATTAAATAATCATTACAATGTTTAACTACTAAATTATAGTATTGAAAAAGAATTTTAAAAAGGGGGAGATCTTCTATTTTGCCCTTAGTTCAATTCCATAATAACAATTAAAACTATGGTTTTTCCTTTGTTTCCAAAGTAGAAAATAACATTAATTCAGTATTTTGGTCTTAAGGAGGAATGTGTCAGAAAATAACAAAGAACCTTTGCCCTGAAGTTAGACAGTGATAAAATTCTATGGCACAAACCTCCATTCAGTGTTCTCTTCAAATTCTCTGGGAGACTCAACCAAACACATTAATGCTTCACTGCCCCCTTACAAGTGAAATATCTTTGCCTTGTGACAGATTTAAATAGCATTTTGTGACCTTTACTTGACTAAAATTACATGTTTTTAGGAAAAAATAAATGGTACCTGAAGTTAGTGGTAAAGCTTCAGTTAGAAATTTCAAAATTTCATAGGATTGATTCATCTTTCAGGCTTGAAATAAGAATTCAAGGAAAGCAGGACTGCATGAGAAAAAAATAAATAAATCTAGCCCATTCTGTTCATTCAATTGTCAATGAATTGGCTAAAATTCCAATAGTTGTTTCTAAGTCGTTCAGTTACCTATGCATTTTTCTGGTATTTGTGCAACCTAGTTGTACATTGGACCTTTCCAAACTGTCACACTGGCCTCAACCTGAACTTTAAACAAGAACAATCCATGACTCCATTTTATGGGAAAGATAATCTTTACTTCTAAGTCAAGTGTAGTATAGTATGGCAAAGCCAGATGCACCAAATTCCCAAGCATAATTCTCCCTTCCCAGCATCCTCTCGCCATTAGCTCTTGATTGTCCACTCATATTCAAACTAGATGTTGAGTATGATGTTCTTGGAATAGTCATTATTAGTATGTGGCTGTTCTGACCCAGACTTCCTTAAAAAGCAAGAAGCAGAGTCTTGATCCCGGCAAAACCCCTTTTATGTACATGACTGTGAATCCCTTTCATTCACTGTCAGCAAGGCTTAGCAAACAGCCTTTCAGAGGAATGCTTATCAATATGAACCGTATCTTATTTGGACAGCTGCCAAATAACTAGTTTCCAAACGCAGGGCAAGGCAACACTTGATCAGTCTCTTATAGTCACAAACAGAACTTTCCACTCTTGACACGACTGAATGAACGAATTGTTTCCTGCAAAAGCCCTCTCCCCATTCACTCCTCTTTTGTTTCCTATAGGAGGGGCCAATCACCTCCAAGATGTGGCTTTACTCTTAAGTCGAGCCTGCTTCTTAGTTGTTCTTGTCTTCTGGCAGCTCTGTGCATGCACACACTGGGAATAGACTCCAGCTGTTCCTCTGCCTCACTGCTATCTAACTCCCTCTCTACCTCCGACGCAGAGCCCTCGCCTGAGCTTTCATCAGCTCTCAGGACTGGCTCAACTTCCTCATTGTTCGACTCTGCTATCAGCTCCGCTGGCCACCTGCAAAGCACAACAGCTGCTACATTTTTTCACCGGCGGTTGTCTTTAAATTTGAGTCTCCTATCAAGACTCTGTGAACTGTGGGATCCATTTCCCCCTTCCCATTTGGTTTCCCTCTCCCCTCCCCTCCCCCTGGTTGGTCATGGCAGATTGGAACTGAAGTAAAGGTGTCAGGTGGGTGTGAGGTGACAGTTCTGACGCAAACATTATAAACAGGAGCCAATCCTACATAGCTGTGAGGTATATGTGTGCATAACAAAATCTTCAAGATGGAAAATGGTATTATAGTCTTTGTATGTGGCTATGACTTCAATTGCAATGATGGGCTTGCTATTTTTCAGATTTTAAACCTCCTACAGGCTGGATCCAGACATTGTAAACATATCTGCACACTTCTAATGATCTTGAAGGGCAAACAATTTTTGAAGTCAACATTCACAACCATGCAACAGTATTAGGTAGACATCTGCTGTTCAAAGAAAACAAAACGGGAAATTCCTCTGAGCAATATATAAGGATAGTTGGCCAAAGCAGAATATTTTTGTTAATTGGAGTAAGAGGAAGCTTTTAAAAAATGTTTTTCAAAGTGGAGGTCTAAAGAAGAAAATACCTCTACTGTCTGTGCTACCATCAGGGGTTAGGAAAAAACTAATTTTTCCCTGCCTAGAATGTTTCTTTTGCTGAATTGCTCCATAAATTATTTAACATCTATCAATGTTACATCTGGACTATGTCACATGTAAATGTTTTGGGATCATTAACTAATTTTTATCTTTTTAAAGTACATACGATGAATAATGAACATAGGCCCATTTATTTTCTAGATTTACTAGCATAGGTTAGGGCATCTTCCTCAGATCTCAGCAAAATTCTAAAATCCATACTTGAAAAGCAACCATGGTTGTACATTTTTGTTGATTTTTATCCTACTGGCAGGATTTAAAGCTTGATGAGCCACCCATAGTAACTTGGTATTTGTTGTTGTTAGTTGTGAAGTCATGTCCAACCCGTCGCGACCCCATGGACAATGTTCCTCCAGGCCTTTCTGTCCTCTAATATCCTGCACGATGCTCCTCCGAGCAGCTGGAGCGTCACAGAGGCTTGTGGAGGTGTTACTGTCAGGTACGATGCATAAGTGCACTGCGCCCATGTGCATGTGTGCTGTGTGCGTTCATGTGGAGGACGCCGGGCCCCGTTGCAACCACTTAGTGGTTGCAACGGGATCCGGAACCCACCACTGCAGTATGTGCATTTGGTATGTGCAGCCGAACTTAACAATCTTTTGGTGGGAAAAATAATAGAAAAAGCATAGTTTGTCCTTGTGCAAGGAAGATACAAAGAAAACAGAAGCAAGGATATAGTAAAATGATTTACAATATATTATTTTCAGTCTATCACTATTTTTTGTAATGTAAAATGATACTTAAGATACCATTGCTGATATATTGCTATCAACAAATGACCTCAAAACTCATGTTTCCATAATGACCCTCTATCTCTCTCTTCCAGCCATTTCTCTGCAGCATGAAATGTTTAAAGATTGAAGTTTTTCAGGATTAAAATTTCATTACGATTTTGAATGCATGGTTTTGGAAAGCACCATACTTCTCAAATTTTTGAATATATCTTGTTGTTAGTTATGAAGTTGTGTCTGACCCATCGCGACTCCATGGACAACGTTCCTCCAGGCCTTCCTGTCCTCAACCATCCTCTGGAGTCCATTTAAGCTCACGCCTACTGCTTCAGTGACTCCATCCAGTCACCTCATTCTTTGTCATTCCGTTCTTCTTTGCCCACAATCTTGCTCAGCATTAGGCTCTTCTCCAGTGAGTCCTTCCTTCTCATTAGGTGGCCAAACTTTTTGAATGCCATAGTTACACTAGCAATTAGTTATGCATACAAAGTGTAGAGTCCAACTAAACCACATGGGGAAAATTTTAAGTAAGTGATAATATTCAGTACACAATGAAGAGGCCAGCATTGAAGATTTCCCTCCGATTGAAACAAATATGTATAAATTCAATGCATCTTTGCCATCAAAATAGTATTAAGTGGACTTATAAATAGGCAGGACCTGACAGATCATATTCTGGTAGCCATTTAACTTTATACACTATAAAGATGTAGAACAGCCAGTGCTATCTGAAGATGTCTCCATGGCCGACATGACTAAATGCCGAAGACGTATGCACCGCTGTTACCTTCCCCCCAAAGGTGGTTCCTATTTTTCTACTTGCATTTTTACATACTTTCGAACAGCTAGGTTGGCAAAAACTGGGACAAGTAACGGGAGCTCACTCTGTTACGTGGTACAAGGGATTCGAACCGCCGAACTGCCGACCTTTCTGATCGACAAGCTCAGCGTCTTAGCCACTGAGCCACTGCGTCCCTAGGACTTACTACTGCTGTTATCATTATTATATTTCCAAAGGTCTTCTGACATTACAACCTCCAAACATGACATGAAACTTCCAGATATTCACAAGTTTTGTAGAGCATTTTGGATGTAGCATAATCTTGATCATGTTTATTGGTGTGTAAATGTATGTATATAATACATTTATCATACTATCATATGTGTGTGTGTGCGTGTGTACATATGTTTTCTGATATATATATATATATATATATATATATATATATATATATATATATATATATATATATATATATATATATATATATATATATATATATATATATATATATAGGATATGTGTGTGTGTGTGTGTGTGGAGAGAGAGGGAGGGAAAAAATCAAATTAGTACTTTATAATAGTATTTTCTAATTTGTGTAGTGGTTGTATTAAAGATGCTTTTTCAAGAAGCAATTGGACTTTTTTGGGATGACAAAACAAGAAGAAAGTCTTGAAAAAGCCCCTTTTGGATCATTTGATTTTTATCACAAATGGCAGATTCTGGTAACTAACTTGACTGAAATCTTCTTTATGCTGGTGATAACCGAGGATATCTGCAGCTCCAAAATTTAGGCCATGCCGATCCACCACTTGGAAACTATATTTTGCATGAATGTTTATGAATACTTTTATACATAAATGTTGTGTTATAAATATAAGTATAATCTTTATTGTCATTGTACTTAAATACAACGAAATTGATTTAGATTTAGATTTATTTTATTTGTATGCCGCCCTTTTCCGGGAGGGACAGAGGGCGGCGAACAACTAGGGGGGGAAGGGGAACATAGAGCACAATACAAATGATTAAAATAACCAAGAATCACACAGCCATACAAGTCAAGAGGGGAGGGGAACTCATCAACCCCAGGCCTGCCGGCACAGCCAGGTTTTGACGGCTTTCCGGAAGGCCTGGAGAGAGGTGAGGGTCCGAATCTCTGCGGGGAGTTCGTTCCAAAGGGCCGGAGCTGCCACGGAGAAGGCCCTCCCCCGGGTGGTAGCCAGATGGCATTGGCTGGTGGACGGAACCCGGAGGAGGCCGACCCTGTGCGATCTAATGGGTCTTTGGGAGGTAATTGGCAGCAGGCGGTCTCTCAAGTACCCAGGTCCAATACCATGAAATTGGTTTTGACCTCACTGGTGCAAAATTATAACAGAAACAAAAAAAAGAAAGAAAAAGGGAAAAAAAACCTGTGATATCAATTAACAGACTTTAAAAACAGTAGCAGGAGATGTTTCATATGCATCCAGAACATCAGTAAATAGTCTTCACATAAATAAAGCAACGTATCCCAGGATGAGCAACTCAATTCTGCCCTGTGATTGGGCTAATAAATTTTGGTGACAAAATGTCAAAATTAAACAGTGTAATTGTGTAGCTTTGTTTTATTTTATTGGACTGCTAAACATGAAAAATAAATGTATTAGGTTCTTCAGGACTTACTGTAATTACTTCCCTTTGAAACAATTTCCAACCATTTCCTGCAACAAAATGAAAATGTCAGCCCCATCCTATAGTAATATTATCACGCCGCTGCTACCCTTGCAGACCTTGGAGACTCTTGATACACAATCACTGAGTGAAGACTATCATTCATAGATAGAAATGCTCCTGGATACAAACCAATAAACCAACAAACACAAATAATTGGTTGTGCAACAGTTCATAGATATATGATGACATGCTTTGCTCAACAGAGAAGCTAGTTCCTTGAAGTGGAAGAGGAAATAAATATATTTTCTATTTGTAGGTCATCATGGAATTGACTCTTTAGTCTCTATAGATTGAATTCCAAGATGGCCTATGAATAAGCCATCATATCCTATTTTTTTATGTCGCTCTTCATCTGGTTTAATTTACAGGGCATACCTTGCAGAAAGGAAAACTAAAGTTTGGAAGTAATGAACTGAAAACTTTTGCCATTGTGTCATTATGTTTGTTCGGACTATTATTATGTTAATCGGAATCAGGGATGATGAAAACCCATTATTAACTGGGAAACAAAGGGATTCACTTCTTGAAGAAGTCCTTAATAAGGTTTCTGTGCATTCTGTGGCCTGTATGTATCCGAATTTACAACCTAAATGTTGGAGATGTGATTGTCTCGATGCTACATATTACCATATATGGTGGACTTGTAAAAAGGTAAAAGCATTTTAGATAAAAATATGGTGGATTATGCAAAATGTTCTTAAAAAAGGATAAAGTTTACCCCTCAGTTATTCTTGTTAGGTATAACTACTTATTGTACTGTTATAGAGACCAACTTGATTTTGTTTTTAATAACGGCAGCAAGATTGTTGGTGGCGCAATACTGGAAGAAGGAAGATTTGCCTACTATTCAAGAATGGACATTAAATGTAACAAACTTAGCAGAGATGGTGAAAATATCAGCATACCTCAAGGACCACTCAAATGAGAAATACAAACTGGAGTGGAGAAGATGGATTGACTATATTCAAAATAAATACGGGACTAAGAAATTCCAGATAGTTTATGACTGAAGAAACAAGGAATGATATAATCTGTTTAGAGTTAGCCTAACAAAAGAGGAGTTAAAGCTAAAATGAAAGATGATACTAACTTTAAGTTTATTTTAGAACGTCTTTGTTAAAGACTTATACCCTGTATTTGTTCTGGGAAATTGGGGGGGGGAGTTGGGGGGGTTGGGTGGGGAGGGTGGGGGAGGGGAGGTAAATATTTGTAAAAGTTTTTTTTTCTAAAAAAATTCAATAAAAAATAAGGTTTCTGTGGATTATGACTCATTGAACTCTAAGGTTACCAAACTGCTATCCCAGTGGATAGTTCCCATGAGTCATCCATAATTCTGACAGTGTATACCAGAAGTAAAGGCTAAATGTTCAAGAGGCCATCAGCAAGTTTAAATAACTACTTCACAGAAATGCATTCTGTAACCAAGAGAAGACAGGATGACAAAAAAAAACATGCATAACATTTGTAAGCAGTTTTAATCCAACTGGTATACTTTTTGCAAAACTGTTAATATAAGAGTGTCTGTGGAGATTCTCAGTCATGGTTTGTTGCAAAGTTACTTTTTCAAGAGACACCTATACTTTCTGGTTTTTCTTTGAAGATGTATCGCTTCTCATCTGAGCTGAAGAAGCTTCTTGGTTGAGAAGCGAAATGTCTTCAAAGAAAAACCAGCTGCCTCTTGAAAAAGCACCTTTGGGACATGTTAATACAAAAGTGAACAAACTATGGCCTTCCAGAAAGTATTAAACCAAAATGTCAAGTATATGTCATATGCCTTCACCATGCTGGTGGGGTTGCTGGTTATTGATGTTTAGCAAAATCTGGAAAGCTATTAGTTGCTTATCCCATATTGTTGTTGTTAGTTGTGAAGTCGTGCCCAACCTATTGTGACCTCATGGACAATGTTCCTCCAGGCCTTCCTGTCCTCTGCCATCCTCTGGTGTCAATTTAAGCTCACGCTTACTGCTTCAGTGATTCCATCCAGTCACCTCATTCTCTGTTGTCCCTGTTTTCTTTTACCTTCAATCCCATATTAAGATGTCAAATAATCCGTGTTGCCCCAATTGCTGAAAGCCTACTAAACCTTGAGGTTATATGGAACTTGCAGAGGTAAAGAGAATTCACAGAAATATTGCATATTGTGCCGAAACAAATATGAGGAGCTATTTCTTTCTTTCTTTCTTTCTTTCTTTCTTTCTTTCTTTCTTTCTTTCTTTCTTTCTTTCTTTCTTTCTTTCTTTCTTTCTTTCTTTCTTTCCTTCTTTCTTGATTTCCTTCCTTCCTTCTTTCTTTCCTTCTTTCTATTCGTAGCATCACCTCAGCACCTCAAAGAGAATAGGCAGTTGTCATAATCAGTTGTCATTGAGATTTAGAAATATTAGCAAGGAAGCCATATTATTTTATTAGGTTCTTAAAGACTTCCTTGCAACTGGGTAAAAAGATATTGTGATTGGCTAATACAAATCTTAAACGGGAATCTTGCAAAATTTTAGTAGCCCTAAACTATATTATAAGACAGTGTTTCTCAGCCTTGGCAACTTTAAGCGGCATGGACTTCAACTTCCAGAATTCCCCAGCAATACTTAAAGTTGCCAAGGTTGAGAAACATTGTTGTAACATATTTATAATTTACATTTACAATTCAGAAATGGTTCCATTAGTATATGGACCTGACCATTCTCCATAATCAGATGGTGAGCATCCTCACGGCCCCTCCTATTAAACAATGTTATCTGGTGGGACCTACATGGCAGCCTTTTTCTATAGTGGTAGAGGAATAGCTTCCAATCCAAGATCCATAAGGCCCCTATCTGGTGTTCTGGAAGACTGTGAAGACCTAGCTCTTTTTTTCAGGTACTGGGCATAGATGGGAATTGAGACTAGCATGTGTGTAAGTTGCTATGGAGACTCTATGATACTTTGGTTGTGTAAAGGTAAAGGTTCCCCTTTGGTTGTGTAAAGGTAAAGGTTCCTGACTCTAGGGGACAGTGCTCATCTCCATTTCAAAGCCAAAGAGTCAACACTGTCTGAAGATATCTCCATGGTCATGTGGCCGGCATGACTAAATGCCGAAGGCGCACAGAACACTGTTGCCTTCCCACCAAAGGTGGTTCCTATTTTTCTACTTGCATTTTTACATACTTTTGAACAGCTAGGTTGGCAGAAACTGGGACAAGTAATGGGAGCTCACTCCCTTATGCAGTGCTACGGATTCGAACTGCTGAATTGCCCACCTTTCTGATCGACAAGCTCAGCATCTTAGCCACTGAGCAATCATGTCCCTTCTAGCCACTGCATCCCTTCTTTGGTTGTGTATGATGACTTTAATTCTGTCATTTATTGTATAAGTTGCTTTGTTAGCTACCCATGTTGTATAAGATTATTTATTATACTATAGCTTCTAGGAATCACCTGAATTTTCTCCTTAAACTGTTCTTTCAAGTTTTCTAATGGTGCACTCAGTGCCACTGTAATTGAGTCCAGCCCATTTGCTATCCTGTTCTTCTGTTACACTCCACCTTCCCTAGCATTAAAGTCTTTCCAGAAAGCTGGGTATGTGTTTAATGTGGTTGAAATAGGATAATTGGATCCTGGTAATATATACCATGAATGAGAATTCTGGATTTGTTTGCTGATACATCACATTGTTTTTATGGTATAACATTGTATTTATTAGGAATGTTGTATATACCATCATCTAAGTAAGCCTTGCAAGTCTAATAAATTCTGGCCAACTATTAAAACATTCTCTACCTAGGGTTGCTCTTGAAGAACATTCAGGAACTTCATCTACTTCAGAATGCAACAATGTGAGCAGTTATGAGCTTGCATTGGCATTTCCATGTGGCACTTTTACTCCATGATCTGCATTGGTTGCCCAAGGTCAAGATGCTGGCTTCATTAACTTTACCAATAAGTCAATAATGGCATAGAACCTGGCTAAATGAGGACCTGACTGTAATATGCCAGAGTGGCATGGTCTGGATCTCCTTGATTAACCCTTTTTTATCTTTCAGGACTCAGGAGATACATTAAGTATGCCATTCAAGCTTCTGAATGAAAGGTAGAATGTAACAAATAGTCTAACAAATAGACATAGTTGTTTGCCTGATTCGTATGAGCAGGCACAATTGGTGTCCTCCAGGCCCTTTGACCAATGCCATCTGTCATGATGCCTGTCCCATGACAAATGAGGTCATTTCAAGATCTGTGTGTCTGCCACACCATGATTACATTCTGCAAGATCTTGAAAACTGTCTAGCCTCCTGGCCTTGTGATAGGGTGTATGGAAAGCCTTATTTGTGATCATTTGTATTTTGATATGTTGCCGGATTGCCGTCTTAATTATTTTGGATAGTAATTTTTTGTAATTTGTTCTCTACTTTATGGCATGTTGTTCTTCTTATGTTGCTCTTTGTTTCTGTGAGCTGGGTGTGGAGTTGGGTGCCATGAATTTGATTAAATAAATAACTAAAGCGAATGAATACATGAATAAGAATAAACAAACAAACCAGAGATGGTATTCAGCAGGTTCTGACCAGTTCTGGAGAATTGGTAGCAGAAATTTTGAGTAGTTCTGAGAACCAGTAAATACCACTTCTGACTGGACCCACCCCCATCTATTCTCTGCCTCTGAGTCCCAGAAGATCTGCAAGAAATGGGGATTTTGCAATATCCTTCCCCTGGAGTGGGGAGGGAATGGATATTTTTACAGTATTCTTACCCCTGAGTGGGAAGGAAATGGAGATTTTACAGTATCCTCCCCTTGCTATGCCCACCAAATCATGCCATGCCCACCAAGCCACGCTCATAGAACCAGTAGTAAAAATTTTTGAATCCCACCACTGAAACAAACAGTTTGATAATTCTCCCATTATGACTCATGCACCTTCAGAACAAAATGCCTGCCGATAGAAATGAAAGCAGTATTGTGAATATAACATTTACAGTTTATGGCAATGATGGTGAATGGAAGATTTTTCTTTTTTTCTTTTTTAAAAAAAAGATACTATATAAATCTTACATAAACCTATAAGAAGAGTTTTCGGTTACTTTTCGCTTTGTAAATTTAAACATAGATTTTGTAGTAGAACCAAGAAGATCCTCATTTTTGCACATTATTGAGGATTTCTACCAGCTTTCTTCCACACGGGCTCATATCTAATTCAGGAGCTAGATGTATTATTTCTTTGCAGAAAATGTTTAATATACAGACTTATCTTCTTTTCTATTTTCTTTTATTCAAAAGATAATACAATTTCAAGGACCTTGAATTTTAACCAATTCAATGAGTAGGAAAGAATTACATTTACCATGATAAATCCTCACTAATCTTCCTTCACATGCTGAGTCCACCTACTCCACCACCCACCCCCAAACTCGTGGTGAGTTAAAGGTTTCACAAAGAACCAAGAATGCCTTTCCCTTTTAATGATGTTTGTTTGGCAGATTGATTATAACTCTGAACCCTTCAACCAATACAAAATAGGTAGAAGAATTATGAGGTGTTTCAGAATATTTTACTGCAATAAAAGTGAGGGAGAAACTTTTAACTCAGCAGTTTGTCTATATATTTCACTTGGATCCCTCTGTGCAAACTTTGTGTCAAATAAAGTGATAACCTCAGAAACAAAATGCAACAAGAAAAGCTATAAAGGCCTGCAAGAAAACTTCTAAATCTCCATCCTGTCCCAAAACGTGGCTCCAACATTACTACTTGCCTAAATAAGAATCTGCTCCAATGGAGATATTATGCAAGTTTTTCAGAGTCCTTGTATAGCCCAACAAGGGCCAGATTCCAAAGAGTCATATGGCATGAATTCATTTGATATTTAAATATAATGTTATGCTCAGAACTTGGCTTAGCTAAGGCAACCAAATTGGTTTGAAGATACAACATAATTTTACTGGCATACATGATGTAGGAGATGACCAGGCTGTGCCTGAGGGAGGGGTCAAATGCATCATCAGTCTCGAGTCTCTTCGCAGCTACAAGAGATCTAAGTTCAGCCCACATTGAATTCCTTTGACTCTTATCTACCACCAAATTGCTTTGATTGTTCAGTAGTTCAAATTCTTGCAGACAATGTTAGCAATAGGGTGACCTTTTGGTAGTGTTTCAAACTCTTGGTTCTTACAAATAGAAGTGGAACATTTAATTATAAGGTTTTTTTTCCTTCTTGAGGTGAAAAGAGAAAAAGAAAGAAGCTTCAACATTTATTAATGAAATAAAACAAACATGGAATAATTATTTAACAGATGAACAGAATTGGAGGGGACCTTGTAGGTCATCTAGTCCAACCCTCCTCAAAGCAGGAGACTCTACCTATACCATTGCTGATAGATGACAGTCCAGTCTCTTCTTGAAAGATTCCCGTGGTGAAGCTCCCACAACTTCCAAAGGCAACTTCTGTTCCATTAGTTGATTGCTCTCATTGTCAGAAAATTTCTCCTTATTTCCAAGATTAATCTTTTTTTAAAAATTTTTTAAATGTGAATTACTTTTTCAATTATTTTTTAGTTTAACATGAAGACTCTTCAGCAGTTCATATGTACATGTCGGTTGGATCTCAGCCTAGCAAGCATAAAAGCAGTTGAGCGAGAGAAAATGAAAGGTAATACATTTTAGATTTCTGAGACATCAACTCTGAAATTCACTAGCCACTATTATAATTGTATACATTTTGTGTCTGCAAGCAATTTTTTTTCGAGATCCCTGTAATGGCACAAAGCTATATTTTAATGATAAAAGCTTTGGCTGCAGTTTTGTCTATATAGCTATGTATTTTCAAGTCTCATTGCCTTCACTGGAATTTAATTACATATAATGATACAAAGGATTTCTGCCAAAATATGTACCACCAAAAGCAAACTTCATGGTGTAATTCTTTATCATTTCAATAATTTGGTGTACGCAAGCAGCAACTAGCTTTAGGACTTCTAAAATAAAGATTTGACCACAAAATGGACCAAGTCAACTTGCATCTTCAATATTCTTTGAAATAATTTTATCTTTTTAAATATATATCTAGAAATTGTTTATCAGATTTCTATTCCTTCTCCTTTCCCTCTTCTTCCTTCTCCTCCTCCCTCTCTCCTTCTTCTTTCTTGCAACAAGAGATGTTAATAATAATTCTTCAACTTTGCTTACGTCTTAGCATACAAGCGTTCATTTTTTTGACAATAAAACTAGCTAAGTATAACTATCCCATCCTAAATAAATTTTGATGGAGAAGACAGGGGTGTAATCTATCATCTTCCTTCTTGTTATGTGCTAAATACAGTAACGAAGCCTTCCCCAACTCATGTCTTCCAGATGTGTTGGGACTAAAACTCTAGTATTCCCAATAACAACTAATTTGGAGAACAGCTGGTTGTGAAGACTTCATTAATCAATCCTTTCTGATCCTGTTCACATTTAGAATAAATTGACTTGTAGATTTAAAAAATACTTGAAACCATCATTCAAGACTGAAATAGTGCACTGAGAATAAAATTAGTAGATACAGGAGAAATCTAGGCAAGAATTTTCTTCTAACAACTTCCAAACTTAATGTCAGACTTTTCAGCAAAGTGGAGAATGTGGATGTTACCCAGAACACATCTTTCTAAACCTAAGAAAGCATAAGATGGTTAAGGCTGAGAAGTCAATGACAATAGAATTTGTTATAGCCATTATATTAAGTTATTAACTCAGGAGAGGGTGCATTATAGTGGCCTGATTTTTGCGTGTGTGTAATTTTCACCATAACAGAAAGAGGTTATATGGTGAGCATCCAAAGAAGCCAGACTATAGGGAGCATGATTTAAATTTTCTATCCATTTTTCAATCCTTCCTTCCTTCCTTCCTTCCTTCCTTCCTTCCTTCCTTCCTTCCTTCCTTCCTTCCTTCCTGTATAATTTTATAAAAATCTTTTATGTCATAGCAATATATACCAACACAAAATCAGTGTTGAGGAGCCAAAAATTAGAAAGTTTAGAAAATGGAAAGTAGTGATATTCTTGAAATGAATGAATAAAATATGCAGGAAATAGAAGATAAAACAAGAACAAAAAAAGAGAAAGGAGCTAGTTATCAAAGAAGGACTTATATCATTTATAAATTTTGTAGCCATCTTAATTATAAGATGTATCTTGGAACAGAAGTTATACCTTTAATATCCTACATATTATTTCTTCATTACTGTCAGACATTTTAGCATCTTTTTTGTACTAAATGTGACGCCCTAAGCAATGAGATTTAATATGTAGGCCAAGCCAGGATATTAAATAGCTGTTTAATGTTCCCTTTTATATGTTTGATGATCTTATGCTTTTCCGGATAAATGCTATTTTAATTTATTTTTTATCTTTTTTTCAGATTTCTTAATAAATTCAAAGTATTGCCATATTCTTGAAAAACATTTATGCCTCTTATATTGGAAAAGATTGATGGAGCTTGTATAGGTGCCTGTCAAAGACAAATTATATATGAGAGTAAACAACAGTTTTAACCACTTTATCTGGCTTGAGTAGTGAAAAATCTGATCATTTTTCTTTGGGTAGATAGTTAAGTGGTTAGCTAGATAGACAGGTAGATTGGTAGATGATAAGTAAATGTAGAGATAGATAGATAGATAGATAGATAGATAGATAGATAGATAGATAGATAGATAGATAGATATAGATAGATAGATGATAGCTAGAGAGCGAGAGAGCGAGAGAGCGAGAGAGAGAGAGAGAGAGAGAGAGAGAGATGATAGATGATTTTTAAAATCTTTTCTTAGATTTCATAGTAAATTCAAAGTATTGCCATATTCTTGGAAAACATTTATACCTGTTATATTGGAAAAGATTGATGGAGCTTGTATATGTACCTGTCTTATATGTGAGAGTAAACATGCACTTTTAGCCACACACACACACACACACCTTGGGCGCACACGCTGCTCACACATGCGGACGCGACTGCCCTGCAACACCCCAGCTGCTTGTCAAGGTTGCGCAGGCGCTGTACACTGTGTGCACATGCACAATTGCCGGTTTCCCTCAAAAAGAGGCAAGGAATGCGGGCAGGCGGGTGGGCCCTCTGAAACACCATTCTGGTACGGTGGCCGCTGCTCCGAGCAGCCACTGGTATGCCTGTAGCGGCCCATATTTCCCAGAACCTACTGATGGATGGATGGAGAGAGAGAGAGGGAAGGAGAGAGAGAGAGAGAGAGAGAGAGAGAGAGAGAGAGAGACAGACAGACAGACAGACAGACAGACAGACAGACAGACAGACAGACAGACATTAGACAGAGAAGCAGGCTTCCAAAACATTCTGAGTGAATAAACAGATAAACAGAGGCACTGAAAACAGCTAAAAATGTTTTGCTTAATTTGCTTAATGAAATTATGTAATACAGATTATTCTTGAGAGTAACATTTACAACTAGATGACATGTTATTTTAAGTATTATCAAAATGTTATGTTTGTATTCTCTTCTGTCTTGATCATAATATAATCTTTTCCATCCCTTTAAAGTTGTAAATCAAATATTTTGCAGAACAGTAATACGGAAGGTTTTGTTTGGTTTTTGTACCTCATTCAGCTTGGTTGTTATTGAAGGCAGGATACAAATAAATAAATGATAGTGATGAGATACAATACAATACAATAGCAGAGTTGGAAGGACCTTGGAAGTATTCTAGTCCAACCCCCTGCCTAGGCAGGAAACCCTATACTGATTCAGACAAAGGGCTATCCAACATCTTCTTAAAGACTTTCTGTGTTGGAGCATTCACAACTTCTGGAGGCAACTTCTGTTCCACTGATTCATTGTGCTCACTGTCAGGAAATTTCTCCTCAGTTCTAAGTTGCTTCTCTCCTTGATTAGTTTCCACCCATTGCTTCTTGTTCTACCCTCAGGTGCCTTGGAGAATAGTTTGACTCCCTCTTCTTTGTGGCAGCCCCTGAGATATTGGAACACTGCTATCATGTCTCCCCTAGTCCTTCTTTTCATTAAACTAGACATACCCAGTTCCTGCAACCGTTCTTCATATGTTTTAGTCTCCAATCCTCTAATCATCTTTGTTGCTCTTCTATGCACTCTTTCTAGAGTTTCTAGAGATGATGATGAACGTAATGATTATCATATAATTGCTTCCAAATCTTCTGGAAAAGAAAGAAAGTGTGCTACATATACTGCAAAAAATTGCTCCAAGGTTGAATTTTCACCTAAGAATATTAGTATATTACCCTAAAAGGTATCTGAAATTGGCCCTCACTTAGATAAATAATGAGCAATCGTGCCTCAGTGGGATGACGATGAAATGGAACTCATTCAAAAATCTACAGCAATGGACATTCACTCAATTGTTGAGACAATTAACTAAATGACAAGAACTAAATTGGACAAGCAGTCTAATTCTTAACAAATAGCATGACCACCCTATGAGTGACAATTCCCAATTTAATTGCATCAGTGTTAATTTATAACTCTTTTTCCTCTGTTTTAATTATGAGTGCTTGTGGGCCTTTCCAACAGAGGAAGCAATGTACTGAGTCAAAAGCTGTGGCTGGAACTGTAATAATCTCCATAGGATACATAGTCTGATCTAAGAACCGAAAAATGTCATCAATCAGGCTCACATTCTTGTTTAACATGAAAAAAAGCTAAAAATGAAACATAAGAGTTATGCATATGTATTGTGGCCCACCAGCCACCAGCGGAGCTGGCAGCAGAGTCAGACAGTGAGGAGATTGGGGAGGAACATGGGCCAGTCTTGGAGGCTGGGAAAGGCTCAGACAAGGGCTCTGCATCGGAGGTAGAGATGGAAGTTCTCAGCTGTCTTTGGAGCTAGACAGCATTGAGGCAGAGGAACAGTTGGAGCTTGTTCCCAATGTGCACATGCGCAGAGCTGCCAGAAGAAAAGAACAGCTCAGAAATCAGAGTCGACTTGAGAATACAGGTGGACGGTGAATGGCCCCTCCCATAGGAAATAAAAGAGGAGTGAAAGGGGAGTGGGCTTCTGCAGGAAACTGTTCATTCATACATACATTTCAGGAATGCGAAGATCTGTCCATGAATCTCAGAGACTCTGTGCCAAGTCTTTCCTTGCACAGGACTGTGTTTGGAAAATATTTATATGGCAGCTTTCCAAGCTAGATAAGGTCTGTGGTCATAAAATCACCTTTGAAAGACTGTCTATCAGGCCTTTGCTGAATGGGAATGAGAGGAATTCATATTCGTTTAATAAAAAGGGTTTTGTCGGGACCAGGAATCTGCTTCGTGCTTTTTGGGGAAGCCTAGATCAGAACAATATGATTGAATAAGAGAATGAAGACCATGAAAGATGTTTCTTATCTAAACTGTGCCTGCTACTAAAACTGTTACTATTTAAAATGCAAAAAATGTATTGGATCATTTAATTCAGTAGTTGTTTATGAGTGACTGATATTGGGCTATGAAATCAATGTTGATTTTTACTTACCACAAAGATAGACTTCCTCCAGGGTCAGCTATTCTCAGTCTGACCATTCAGGTCCCCAAACAGTGAATTCATTGGTCTGTAATTGAGTGTACAACTGTCGTGTATGTACACTGAGAGTAAGTTCAGTATGTACACTGAGAATTTACACACCAGAGCCAAATTCCGTGTGTGTCCACTCAGACTTGGCCAATAAAAATATTCCTATTCCATTCTGGCTTCACCTTTGTCAGTGTTATAGACTTCTGAAGGGTACTAGAGTGTCCCTAATGCACAAGTGTCAAACTCATTGTGTCATTTTGCTGTCATGTGATGTTTCGTGAATTTTTCCTATTTGCGGAACTGGGGTGGGCTTGGCCTGCATGTGACTCATCCAGCCCATGGGCTGCCAGCTTGACACCTATGCCGTAATGCAGGGACATGCAGTCAGGGGAGGCAGGGGAGGTAGGGCCTCACCACTGTCATCATGAAAAGAAAAAAATGTAAAAGGAAAAAGGCAAGAGCTGAGGTCAGGCTGAGCTAGTTGCTGCCAGTCACCATGGATGACTCTGCTTAACTGTTTAAAAAAGCCTCCAAAAAGTGCCCTCTACAGGAGGAGACAGGAGAACAACGTGCCTCATCTAGTTTGACTTTAGGTGTTTTATGATCACTCGAGCAGAGTTAAGCAAGAATTAAAAGCCTAAATATTCCTGACATAGGTGGCTCCGCCTGCAATCAAAGGCTCAGATCAGTTCCAATCTAACTTCTGTGTTTGTGTTTGTTTGAGAGAGAGTGAATGAGAGAGGGAAGGGGGTAGGAGAGATAGTCCAATCCAACTTCTCTCTGTGTGTGTGTCTGTTTGAGAGAGGGGGGAGAGAGGGAGGGACGGAGAGAGGAAGGAGGGGGAGGGAGAAGAAAAAGAATGAAGGAAACTTTTTCGCAAAGGAGAAAAACAAATGCTGTCGCTTTAAATCGGAACTGAGCATGCTTGGCTGTGGAATTCTGGGAGTTGAAGTCCACAAATCTAAAAAAATTTGAAACCTACCACTCTGTCAGTGCCTCACCAGCCATAAACCTCACCACACGTCACTGCCCTAATGTTTCCAACTGATAACAATTTGACCCTATTTATTTGGGTCTCAAGTGAGAACTCAAAATGAGTTTGATTTGTTATATGATTCATTTGTTTATTTTTCAGTATTTCATGGCACTTTCAAGGTTCTTTTTTCAATTCCAGAATTCCAAATACTCTGTCATTCCTCTTTCTTCAAAGTCCAATTTTCTTTGTCATATAGTCTCATAGAGAAAATCATCCCTTTATCATTCTGATCTTTGGAGGTATGGATTATGACATCTTAACATGTTTCCCAAGGCCTTCAAGTGATATTTCATAGCATGTTTCTTCATTGCTGGTTCCTTTAGCATTATTAGATGATCCTAAAAGCAGAAACTATCCACCAGTTTAATATCTTCATCTTCAGTTCTAAAGCTGGTTGCTGTACAGTTCACATCAGCATAATCTTCTTTATACTTTCTTTTTGTGCTCTTGGTGCCCTTTGAACTTGGTAATTTTCTTTCAGACATTTCATTACCAAGTTAAGCAACAAAATCAGCAATTCCTGTACAATAATCTTAACAACACAATGAAAATCAATGCTTAATCAAAAAGTGCTTTTTACAACCCACTTCAATACAACCAGTGTGACCTATCAAATGTACAATGGTTGCATACTTCAAGGACATTTTTGAGACAACCATCTTTGAGGCTACTGCAACTACTTGGTATTATTGTAGGCCACACACCAACAAAATCCCTTCAAAACATCATACATGGACAAATTAAATTAGATATCAGCTGAAAATACTGAGGATTTAATAGCTGCCAGCTGATGTAAGGTTCTAATCTGTAAGGTGATGCAATGAAAAACCAGAAGCTGATGCAATGAGAATGATTCAGCAATTCAGTGTCTATATAGATAGGTGGCCATTAGAGGGGTTTCTCTCTCATTTTCTCTCCTTGTGTTCGTAGCTGAATGGTAAGGAATTTACCTCCACATATATGTTTGTATATATGTATATATAAACCATTGTTAATTGTCTAAAAGGCTTTGTGTGCTGTGTGCTCTGTTTTGCTCCTGGGTTTATGTCATAATTCTAGTCGCACTGACATTTTAGATCAAGCTAAATCCAAAAAATGACTGGGAATTTCTGGCAAAACCGGGATTCTAGACAAATCCATATACATACAAAGATAAATCCAATTTACGTACCATTTAAAAGATACAATCCAAAGCTAGGAAGAAAACAAACAGCCCAGAACACATTATCTCTAGGAGACAACCATCAGCTAAGTGAAAGCTGCATCGGATGAACAATCAAAGAAGAAGAAGAAAATAGCCTAATCAAGGAAGCATCAAAGAGGACGCTTCGCAGGGCAAACTACTGTATATAAACAGCCATCCAACCCCACTCTCTTTTGCACTCTCTCACACTATCCTAGCCATTTATCATCACAAGAGAACAACTAAAATCACAGAGCTCTAAGAACCCAATAGTCCAATCCTTAGCCACATTATTGTCTTTTACAGTTAATATATTATTTCCTCCCTCATTTCTCATTACTTTTATTATTTTCATTAACATTTACATCTTCCTCTACCCAAGTAGTGTCACCGACAGTGCATGTTATTGATGCTTGTTCCTCCAATTTAAAAATGATCTTCTAATCCTGTCTTCCTCATACATATGCAACAAGAGTGGCGCAGTGGCGCAGTGGTTAGACTGTGGTATTGCAAGCTACTTCTACTGATCACCGGTTGCCCACAGTTTGGCAGATCAAATCTCACCAGGCCCAAGGTTGACTCAGCCTTCCATCCTTCTGAGGTTGGTAAAATGAGGATCCAAATTGTTGGGGACAATAGGCTGGCTCTGAACTGCTTAGGGAGGGCTAAGCAGTATATAAGTCTAAGTGCAATTGCAAAGTAGGTTGAATAAACCAAGGGATAGTATGCAGCCTTGTCTTACTCCTTTACTTTCCTAAACTAACCTGAAATCAGGCTGTCTTGCCATTTTCCACCAGAACTATGGCTTCCTATCCTGGGTAAGGATTTCACAATATATTCAATATTCAGTGGCTAAATAAACCAAGGCATAGAGTAGGAATACATCTAGGAGTAAAGACAGACTAAAGGGAACTGACACATCTATCCATATTAAAGATATCTTCTGATCAAGGCAACTTAATGTCACACAATGTCACAAGTGTATTTTTCAAGAACCCTGGGACCTATCCAACAAAAAGTAATTCAATGGTGAAAAAAAAACCCAAGGTTTTTCATTTAGGCAAGAAAAATCAAATGCACAGGTAGAGAATAGGTGGTCCTTGGCTCAACAGCAGTAGCTACAAGAAGAATCCTACATATTATTTCTTCATTACTGTCAGACATTTTAGCATCTTTTTTGTACTAAATGTGACGCCCTAAGCAATGAGATTTAATATGTAGGCCAAGCCAGGATATTAAATAGCTGTTTAATGTTCCCTTTTATATGTTGATTGGTGGCCACTAATATATAAAAATAATAGAAGACCCATTAGTATAGAACAGCCATTAATAAATAAAAATAAGAGCAAACCACATTCCCTTCTAGCATTGATGATATTAGAGATGGTTGTCAACATACAGCAGTTCATTTAGTGACTGTTCAAAAAAGTGCCTTACAACCATTTTTTCACATGATCATTGTCCCATTCCCATGATCACATGATCAGAATTCAGACATTTGCAATTGGCTCATATTTATGATGGTTGTAGTGTCCTGTGGTGACTTTCTGCAACTTTCTGACAACTTTTTGATAAGCAAGTCAATGGGGAAGCTGGATTTACTTAACAACCTTGTTACTATCTTAACTACTGCAGTGATTCACTTAACAATTTTAGCAACAAAGGTCCTGAAATGGGGCAAAACTCACCTAAAATTCTCTTACTTGGCAGCTGAAATGTTGAACTCAATTTTCGTTGTAAGTCAGGGATTACCTATATTTAGTTTGGAAATATCTGCAAGAAAATCACTAAGTTCAGAGAACACCAAGGACCCCACAGCCTTGTACATTACCACTGCCTACCCTATGACATGTTATAGGCTTTAATTCCGCACTGATAATTCATTTTAGGCTTCCATCATTATGGGCAAATTAATATAATGGCCACGTTTTGCCATGAAACATGTTGGCTCTATTCCTTAACTATGTTTTAAGAGCATGTAAAAACATTTTGTTTGTCTACATACTGATATTTTATTTAAAGTACAAGCAAATCAGTTTTTTAGTTTCTCTGAAAAGTACAATGAAAGTTACTAAGCAACAAAAAGCTAGTAGTGTTTCTATGTTGTTTGCTGTTTCCTAAACACTTTCTCCCTTAAAACATAGTGAGTAAGCAAATCACTTTGTGTAAACCACCACATTTTAAATGTGTTTGCTCAGACTTCTGAATATTGCCAAGTTCATCTTTCTCCTTTAAAGGTAAAGGTTCTCCTCGCACATATGTGCTAGTTGTTCCCAACTCTAGGGGGCGGTTCTCATCTCCATTTCAAAGCTGAAGAGCTAGCACTGTCTTCTGAAGAAATCTCCGTGGTCATGTGGCCGGCATGAGTAAATGCTGAAGGCACACGGAATGCTGTTACCATCCCACCAAAGGTGGTTCCTATTTTTCTACTTGCATGCTTTTACATGCTTTTGAACTGCTATGTTGGCAGAAACTGGGACAACTAACGAGAGCTTACTCCATTATGCAGCACTAAGATTTGAACCGCTGAACTGCCAACCTTCTGATCGACAAGCTCAGCGTCTTAGCCACTGAGCCACCGCTTTTAGAAGACTGCAAAGTTCATCCAATATTGGCAAGAAATAAAAGATACTAATGCTCAGTTTTGAAGGAAGGAATATATGTCCCTACGTTAATGAAACTGAGTGGGGGAAACATGTCCTTAGATTTCATCAAATTCTTTCAAAAACTTTACCTCTGCAGTCACACTTGGTTTCTGAATTTAGGTAGGTGATGCCTAGAGGCACAGGCTGATTAGTTTAGTTTTCAAACATTGTGTGCTTTGGGAAGACTTGGTGATAGCAATGACCTTTTTATTGGATCACAACTTCCGACCCATTACATAAACTTATTGTATTTGAAGATATGTATTGATTTTTCCCTCTGTTTTATTGTCCTGTTTCTTCTTTCAGTGGAATGGCTATGAGATTTATTTGGTATTTGGTATTGTTTTTATGATTGTGGTAAGCTGCACTGACAGGTTTGATAAACTGAAATGGGCAACAGAAAAGCTCTTTTAAATAAATACTCTGCACATCCATTTGTTTGCGGGTGAGCCAAGAGCAAACATTAACATATCTTTCAGTGACTCCAACACTTCGTCTTCCTCTTGCACAAAATTGTTGTTCTTAGTTGACAAAGAACTTATGGACATTAAAAGAAAACTCAAAATAATCAAAGGGGAAAGGATGACATTTCATTTCCCCTCAGACTTTAAGATGAATTAGATTTTAACCTAAATAATAAAAGTGGGATTCAAACTGGATCTTCTGTTCAGTTGATAGTCAGCTATTAAATATATATTTTGAAAATTATCTAGAACCAACCTAAGATGTTCATTCTGAGCATTACATAGAAGCTTAAGAACATATAGTGCATAGAACCGTGATGGCACTAGACTCCCGAACCCGGGGAAACCCGTAGCAGCCCACCCCTGTCCCTCCTCTCTATCTTCCTATTTCCCTTTCCCTTCCTAACATGCCACAGGTGGCACATGGAGCCATTTCTGAGGGCATGTGAAGCATTGTCCTGTCATCTTCAGTGCCCATGTGCACGTTGACAAGCTGATTTTCGGCCTTGATTTTCGGCCATTTTTTCCCTCTGGAGGCCAAAAAACCACCCAACGTGCAAACTGGATGTTTGGGAATGAACTTCCAGGTTGCCCATTGGGCCATTTTTCTCCCTCTGAAGGCTTTAGTAGGCTTCCCTAAACCCTGCAGAGGGCAAAAACCAGCTCAACATGCCTCCCGGAAGTCTGGAGGCTTCAGTGAGGCCTGCGTGCATGTGCATGGGGGGCGGGGGGGAATGTTGTGTGCATGTGCAGGGGGAGGGCATTGCATTATGGGTGTGGGCATACACATGTGACCCCCCCGTGCTCCCCTCACTTTTGGCAAGCCTCAACAAAAAGGTTAGCCATCACTGGTATAGAAGCTTATAACTAGCAAGAGGAATCATTTTATAAGAAATTTTATTAGACTGGAAGAAGTCCAGAAATGGATCATGTAATCTATCCCTCATACAGAAGTGAACTGGAAGTATAAAATAATATTTATTCCTCATGTTGTCATTCCTTCTGTCTTGTAAAGTTGGACCTAATAGCAACTGCATATGATCCTCTCACCCTTGTATCTTTCAATACCATGATTTTATTTTCCTAATCCTAACCTCTGACCTTTAGCCCACAGATCCCATCCGGGTTGTCATGTCAAAGTCTGACATTGTGGTTTCATCTTAATCCCTTTTAAAAGTTAAAAAAAAATCTCAGCTTTGTTGCAAAGAATAAAAAGATCCTATCTATCATCTATCTATCTATCTATCTATCTATCTATCTATCTATCTATCTATCTATCTATCTATCTATCTATCTATCTATCTATCTATCTATCTATCTACCTACCTACCTACCTACCTACCTACCTACCCACCCACCCACCCACCCACCCACCCACCCACCCACCCACCTATCTATCTACTGTCTACCATCTATTTAGTATCTACCTATTTTCCTCTTACACATTCATTATTAAATCTTTAAAAAGTTTATTCCCCCTAAAATTTTAGCAATGGGACAAACTTTAAATGAAATGGATGAGTCAGGTTGCCATCCTTTTCTCCTACCACCTTTTTTTGTTCCGGGCATTTTCAAAACAGAAAATTTAGCAATTCAGGCTTTCTCAATGCTGAGCAACAATGAAGTTTCCTATTATTATTCTCTCACCCTTCCTATGTTCTATATTGATATGTTTTTTCCCACCTGCATTTTCCCACCCTATACTTCCTTCTAGTGTAATAAATAGAAGTGATTCCACGGTGACTTATCTAAGAGGCACCTTAAATGTGTAGCCTTAGGTACAAAGAGAATCTCAAAGTATTAAAAATGCACATGAGGATAATGGAGTTTGACTCTGCCTCCTTAGTATGCAATTTTAATATATCCTCAATAAGTTTCTCCTGGGTGCCAATAAAACAATCTAAATATTTCTAGGTGGCCCACAGGCTCCCCCATCTACTTTTATAATATGCTGTATTTTATATGGAAAGGTTTCCTCTGCCACTCGCTCTTATTTTTTTTTCTTTAAAAGCAAAAATAAATAAGCAATCAGTAGGATGTAAAGAAAAACCAGTCTCAAGCACAACAGTTATTTCCAAGTAATTATGTGGGAGTCACACCGGCACCAGAAGTATTTGTGGAAAATAAAATGCTGACAGCTACAGTATCTCGTCTTGTTTGGGAGTGCGTTCATAAATGAGAAAGGTGAGATGAGGTGGCAGAGAACAGTCTGTAGCTAGACAAAATAATAGAGAGCCATCTTCCCACTTTGCCTTCCAGTTAGTGAGCATTTTATTTATTTATTTGTATCCCGCCTTTATTACTTTATAAATAAATTAAGAGAGTGAATGTATACAGCACATCTACTTCTTCCTATTTTCTCCATAACCACCACCTGGTGAGATGAGTAGGGCTGAAAGAGAATGCCTGCCCAAGGCCTGGCTGGCTTTCCTGGCTAAAGTGCCTTTCAGGATTAAGGTGACACTTGAACTCATCGTCTCCCACTTTCTAGCCTTGTTCCTTAACCGCTATACTGGCTAGGATCCATGATTCATAGCCAGTTTTCAAATATCAGCCATGACTCACCCACCCTCCCCAGGGATGGGCTTCAGAAATTTCAGCAATGGATTCTCTGCCCGGTTGCTGAGTGGGTGTGGCCATGGTAGGCATAGCCTAGTTGGCCTCCTGCACCACAGGAGGGGGGAATCTTTGCCTTTCCCAGGGTTTGGAGGGTTTCCTCGAGCCTCTGGGAGGGTGAAAACTGCCTCTCCCGGGCTCCGGAGGCTCTCCAGAGGCTGGAAACAGGCCCATTTCCAGCCTTCTGGAACTTCCAGGAGGCCTCCCCCTCCTGAGCTTCCACATGGGTCCAGCACTTACCTCACATCCCAAATGGGCCACGTGGAAACTCCTGTGAGGGGAGGAGAGGTGGGGTGGGCGGAGCCAGCCAGGGGTGGGATTTGGAGATTCTGTGAACCGGCCATGTTAGCTATAGGTTCTCTCAAACCTGTAGCAGCCCACCCCATCCCTACTCTCTATCTTTCCCCTTCCCTTCCTAACATGCAAGTAAATGGCTGCTGCTGGGTGGGGAGAGAGTGAGAGGGACTGTGCGAGTGGTGGTGTGTTACAATTGCAGAGAGATTGGACCATTTCTCCATTGATTTTTCTCCCTGCCTGCATTCCCTCAAGCAAAGACATCAAAGATTGTAGGAGGCTTGCCAATCAGTTCAGTTCATCGACTTATGGGAAATAGTCAGGGAACTTTGAAAATGAGGATCACATGAGCAATACCAATAGCACTTAGACTTATATACCGCTTATATAGTGCTTTTCCCTAAGCAGTTGACAGAATTAGCATACTGCCCCCAGACAATCTGGGTCCCCAGTTTACCGACCTCAGAAGGATGGAATTCTGAGTCAACCTTGAACCTGGTGAGATTCATACTGTCAAATTGCAGGCAGCCGGCAGTCAGCAGAAGTAGCCTGCAATACTGCACTCTAACCATTGTGCCACCATGGCACACAAATGACTGTGGCAACACAGTGACACTGAAGAGCAGCAGCGCAACAGCACTGAAATGGCAAAAAAAAAATGTTCCCCAAATTTAATTCCCACAGAAATAATGGATCTGGGCATTCTGCCAGCAGTTCAGCAGTTCAATTCTCACCGGCTCAAGGTTGACTCAGTCTTCCATCCTTACGAGGTTGGTAAAATGAGGACCCAGATTGTTGAGGGCAATCAATATGCTGTCTAAATGCTTAGAGAGGGCTGTAAAGCATTGTGAAGCGGTATGTAAGTCTAAATGTCATTGCTATTGCTATTAATGATAATAAGAGTTGAATACTTCTGCTCTAGTTTAACATTTTTATGTTTCTTCCATTTTTCTGGAGGATTTTTTACATTATCTTCTGCACTACAGAGAAATGGTAAAAAAATCCTTCAACACTATAAATAACTAAATACTGAATTGAATCTTGTTCATTCTCCCATATAGGCACAAATTCAAGCAAGTACAAAGATCAAAGTTTAAGGGTACTTAAAATTTCATTTACAATTCATTCCAGTATTTACATTTGATTTAAAACAAATCACCCAATCTCACTGCTTTCCCCTTTACTTTCAAACAAGGAATTTCTTTAAATAGGGTAAGTGTTTGGATTACCTCTACCTGTTGTTAGCTGTGATGAAATAGAAAGAAGATTTAAAATTCATTTATAATATTTATATGCTTAAAATTTGTCCTTGACAAATATTGAACTTTCTTAAGATGTTCCCCTGGAAATGTTTTTAAACTGGTCCTGAATTGTTGCTAGTAGAAACTATATTTCAGTGAAGTGTTGTATAGTTTCTGGTTTTCTTTGGAAAATCTGCTGGGTGATTTGTTTGTGTAGGATCCGTGTCATTGCTTGGTGACACTTATTGAATCTGAAAAGCTAATTCAATGTAAACATTGCCTATTTCTGCTTTCCTGCTTCCAATATCCTTTGGTTAAATGGATATCATACTTACATATAAGAAACTAGACTACACGAAATGCAATCTCTTCTTATGTGGTCTATATAAGCTGTAGTTTATACTGAATAAACATAGAAGATTTGAGCCAAGTTAGATGCTGACTTTTGATGTTACATTGATCTTATTAGGAAATTATTAGGCAATGTCAAGGATGCAGTCTGAAAACTGACACAAATGAACCAAATCTAGTTTGAAAGCCCTTAGTATATGTAGATTAAAGATTAAGAATTGTAATTGCATGTCATGATCTGCTGTTGCTAAAATGACAGGTCATGTCTCCCACTTGTAGAGATGGTGGATGGGGAAGAGTAAAGAAAACAAAATATGAATTCTGAAGTTTCTTGAATATGGGAAGTATTATGAAAATACTGCTAGTACGTGAACACTACTAAGCACAGGTACGTAAGCAGCAAAAGAGGTATTGGGCTAATTATGCAGAGAAAGTCCTGAATGGGAAGGAATAATTAACAGGAGAATACAGAAAGCAAGTAAGCAAGTAAGGGACATGGTGGCTCAGTGGCTAAGACACTGAGCTTGTTGATCAAAAAGGTTGGCAGTTCGGCGGTTCGACTCCCTAGCACCGCATAACAGAGTGAGCTCCCATTACTTGTCCCAGCTTCTTCCAACCTAGCAGTTCAAAAGCACATAAAAATGAAGTAGAAAAATAGGGGCCACCTTTGGTGGGAAGGTAACAGCATTCCATGCGCCTCTGTTGTTTAGTTATGCCAGCTTCATGACCATGAAGACGTCTTCGGACTAAAAGAGAATTTGACAACTAGACAGATTCTTTGGGTATTAAAAGTTCCTTTACCATGGGGAATGAGAAAAAGGAATGATTACCTTTAAGATTAGTTGTTCTGTTTGCTTCACCTAACTAAAACAAATAGGATATTGGTACCAATACCCCCTGTGGGGAGGTAAATGAGTAATGAATGTCATGTCTCTGTTTTGGGAGATCGTGTACAAGGTCTACATGACACAGGAAAGGGGTTTACGTGACACAGGAAGGCCAGGTACTTTGGGATGATCAATAAGTTGTCTAAGAGTATAAAAGACTGTAAACAACTGCCCTTCGGGGTTCAGATTTTTGCTTCACCAATCGCTACTGAACCTTTGCGCAAATAAACCTCTCCCTCTGACAAAGAGCTGGTCTTGCCTCATTTTCTGCAACAAGACAGCCCTGGCTCTTTGGCTTTGAAACGGAGATGAGCACTGCCCCCTAGAGTCAGGAATGACTAGCACATATGTACGAAGGGGAACCTTTACTTTTATCTTACAGAAAGCAAACCAAGGTGCCCTATATTAGATACCAAGTGCAAAGGTATTAGAGCAGCAAAGTTGTGAGAAATCAACTGAAAATGATATTTATTTTATTGCAATGCAAGCATTGCCAAACTTTCTGGACTCGTGGCCACATTTGACAATATGTGAGCAAGAAATTATGGCTTGCCATTAAGCATTGTCTCAATAATGATGTATCAGGAAGTAACCCCAAACCTATTCAGGGATCACTAATATTTGTATGCACCCACTTAGGTCAGTGGGTGATGCATATCAGTACAAATAGTTGTTGCACCTGAAGGCAGAAATAAAATGAATTAAACAGTAGGTCTGCTGCTCCTTGCAAGTGCTGATTGTATTTATTTGCACATAGTCCTGCTATTGCTTTAGAGGCAGATGCTGTTCATTTCTATTCTTCTTTAATTTCCAGTTCTTGGTTGACCCACCGAAGTTCCTATTGTGATGTGTGGGTGGAAGTAGCTCTCAGAGATTCTATTATTCCAAGTCTCCTTTCTCAATAAAGAATGTATGCTGATTCATTTACCCACACATGTTCTTTAATTCTCCACTTAATATGGCAAAGTGTTCTGCGTTCATTAGGTCTGTATTTTAAAACGAAGTTGTGCAATATAATACTAAGCAGAAAACAAATTTGAGCATAAGCTGCACTATCTACTTAGCCCTCTGCATTAATGTATAGAAAGGTTCTTCTTCTCCATGAAAACAAAATATGCTTTGCAACAGGCCCAATACTTTGTACACAGGATAATTCTATTTGTTCTTTTGGCAAGTTTGATGAAACCCAGATGTCTGCAGGATTTGGACTAACAAGCAGGTGTGCAACTATTGAGAACTTTCCCACCTGTACTAGCCATCCCATTCTGGGCTATCTCAGTCTTCCATACCCTTTTAAATTAAGGGAGTTTATTGAAGCAATAGAAGAGAATATCTGTAGCTTAGGGGTTGAACTGTGGAGTCCTTAGTGCTCTCTGAGCCTAGTTATTTTGTAGATGTTTCATTACCGGACAAGGTAACAGCCTGGATGCATTGGTGGGAATTCACTGATGTGTTGTGTGACAGATGAATCTGAAAATCTTAAATCTAAGATTTACAAGACAACCATCTACCCCGTTGCACTGTAGGGCACTGAATGCTGGGCAGCAAAAACAGGGACCAAATGTTCTCTCCATGCCATGGAAATGTGAGTGCTCGTTGGACATCCGGCATCTCTCTTCTTGACCATATCACAAATGACACCATTTGACACCATTTTGGTGCAGCACCAATTACAGAGAAGATGAGAGAAGGCTGGCTCCACTGGTATGGATATGTTCAGAAAACAGCACCTTTCCCCATTGCCAAAATAGCCTACCAACTAGAAGTCAATGGCTGGCAACTTCACGGGCATCCAAAACAGAGATGGCAAGATGCCATCAATAACAGCATGCAAGCCATGGGCCTGTGTCCCAGAGACGCAGCTGATCATACAAAGTGGCATTCAGTGATCTGAAAAGTGGACCTTTTCAAGGTATTCCTTCATCTGCGAGAAGAAGAAGGTGAAGGTGAAGTTGAAGTTGAAGGAGGAGGAGGAGGCAGAGGAGAATATGAAGAAGAAGAAGAAGAAGAAGAAGAAGAAGAAGAAGAAGAAGAAGAAGAAGAAGAAGAAGAAGAGGAGGAGGAGGAGGAGGAGGAGGAGGAGGAGGAGGAGGAGGAGGAGGAGGAGGAGGAGAAAAAGAAGAAGCAGAAGAAGAGGAGGAGGAGGGGGAGGAGGAGGAGATAACATTTTCAGTGCTAGAAGGGAGCAAGGGGTTTGGTCTTTGTTTATATACAGTAGCTTGCTCTGGCACAGTTGGTGTAGGTATTGTTTTATTCTTGGTAGTTTTTTTTTAGACTGTTGTTTACTGCTTGATTGTTTTTCTGGTGTTAACACCAGAAATCCAATCCAATTTTGGGCTTGCAGAAGACTCCTGAGAATATCATAGCCAGTGAAGGAAAACAAAACAATGTATATTGAACAATTCAACCCTTGAATTCTCACTTGAGGCACAAATGATGAGGCTCAATTATCCTACTTCAGACACATTATGTAAAGACCTAGCTCTCTGGAGAAAGCTGTTAATGCTGGGAAAGATGGAAAGAAAAAAAAGAGAGTAACCAGCAACAAAGGTGGATAGACTCAGTTACAGCTGTAATGAATACACAATTGATACCAAAATACAATTTTATCATATTTTATCTATATCTTGAATTATTGTATTCTATTCCAATTTCATTTTAGACTGCATTTTATTCCAATTCCATTTTAAATCGTATTTTATTCCAATTCCATTTTAAATTGCTTTTATCAAATTTTAGTAATAATTTGTTTCTGGAACTTTGCAGTTTGATATGGTCCAAGGGATAACCAATAAAGCCTCAATGTCAATGGAAGATCAGAAAGACCAAGGCAGGGTCAGATCATCATAGGAAAATAGCAATAGCAATAGCAGATTTTTATATACCGCTTCATAGGGCTTTCAGCCCTCTCTAAGCGGTTTACAGAGTCAGCATATTGCCCCCAACAACAATCCGATCTTTCTACGTTGTTACTAAGAACTGATCATGATTTGATGGCACATAATCAATCTATCAATTAATTTGGGATCCTAATTAAAGAATTTTTAAACTGGATATAACTACTTTCTATTTTTTCAGTTTCTGGTTTTTTAAATAGTATTGTCTGCTAAACAAGGGATTGCTAGAAAGAGAGATGCTATTTAATGAAAAATTGTTCTAGGTGTTATTCCTTTTGTTTGAAAACCAACTTGAAGCATTTATTGTTTCGCGTTGTATATATCTTTGGATATTTTAATTCATAGAAAATCAGCTCATAGGTTCAGGTTGATAGAATTTACCCACTGAGCATATTTTTTGCAAAACCATGACCCCACTTTATTCTATTATTTGCATCTTTTAAAATCTTCTTTTAATTAACACTTCTTTTCTGTATTTTTAAAATCTATTATTGACATATAAAGAAGCCGAAGAAGTATTAATTTTCTGTTCATTGCATTACTGCTAAAGAGACATTAATAAAAACCCTAGAGTATGGATAATTTGCTAGTCGTCAGAGCTAGGATTACTCTTAAGGATGCCACAAAGAGAATATTGCATTACAGTATCTTTCTCTAGTTTCCAAATAGTGATATTGATACTACCAGCCCGCCTGAAGATATCAGTCATCAAAAAGCTTATTGACTCTTCAGAATAACTATATCAATATCCAATTTTCTGTCTGATCTAATGCATGGTCTATGCAATATTAGAGTATTGACTCCTATTTTTCATAATCATGAACAATCTTTCTTTCTTTTTCTCTTCTTTCCATCCTTCCTTCTTTCTTTCGCCATCTTCCTTTCCATCCTTTCATCCTTTCATCCTTCCTTCCTTCCTTCCTTTTTCTTTCTTTTTCTTCCTTCCCTTTCCCCTCCCCCTTTTTTCTTTCTTTTTTCTTTCTTCCTTTCCTTTCCCTTCTTTCCTTCTTCCTTAGTTTCTCTTTCCTTCCTTTCTTCTTTTTTCATTATCTTTTCCTCTTTCTTTCTTTCTTTCTTTCTTTCTTTCTTTCTTTCTTTCTTTCTTTCTCTTATATTTTATCAAGGGGCTTGAATTTTAGCCTACTTTTCAGAAAACTGCTCGTTGATTATTTTAAAAGCTGAGATCTGTCCCAGTTACAGATTTTTAATGATTTTAAATGTATCTTCTATATCTCAGCTTCAGATTCACAATGTTTTGATTATAAGAGTTCTGTTTTTCTTTCCTGGAATTGATATGATATCACATATAACTGAAACTGATTCAGCAAAAGCACGCCTGTGTGTAATGAAGATAATCTAATACCATAGAGACACCCAAAGTCTTTTCTTGAATTGATTTTATCAGTTAAGAAAACTCCATGGATGTGAATGTCCAGTTTCTCTTCTCATTATTTATTGCTAGGTCAATTCAAATCAGCTTCTTGTCTTCAAAGAAATGTTACAATATTTTGCAGTATTTTAGAGCCTTGGATAAAACCTGGTGCGTTACTAAGAACTAACATACTATATATTAATATAATAGAATATGTTAACATGTTATGTACTTGAAATTTCACTTATTTTCTCCCCCTCCCCCTAGCATATTGAAGTACCCCAAAACATGACAGTGATGAGCATTAGGACAGTTTTGACAATGTATTAAATTGAACATGTCCAGTTTGAGGAACTAAATTTAATAGTCCTGATAATCTGTTTGGATTAAAATCCCATTGGTTAATTTTCATCTAGTTCAGGGGTGTCAAACTGGCAGCCTGCAGGCTGATATGTGACAACGTTGGGTTGTTTTATTTACCATCTCTCACCTGTTTTGACACCATCTTCTTCTCCCTTTCTTTTCTCCTTCCCTCCCTTCTCTACTTCCTTCCTTCCTCCTTTCCATTCCTTCTTCCGTTACCTCTCCCCTCCTCCTCTCTTCCTCTCCCCCTTCCTACCCTCTCTCCTTCTCTTTTTGTCTCCTTCTCCCTTCCATCTTCCTCTCCTCCTATCTTCCTTCCCTCCTCTTCCTCTCATCTCCTGTCCTCTCTTCCTTTCTCTCCCTCCCTCCCTTCTCTACTTTCTTCTTTCCTTCTCTCCTTTCCCGTCCTTCTACCTTACCTCTTCCTAACTTCTCTCCTTCTCTCCCTCTTCCTTCCATCTTCCTCTCCTCACCTCTCTCTTCCTTCCCTCCTTTTCTTTTCATTTCTTCTACTCCTTTCTATTGTTTCAGGTGTCTCTTCCAGCTCTTAATTTATATTTTCTTGGGGTGGTATTTCCACCAACCCAAAAATCATTGAATATCATTTCTTGTTCCTTTTCCTTGTCTCTGCCTCTCTTTTTTTTAAAAAAAGAATATTTTTCTTTTTTGAACAGACATAGACAGACAACACATAATACATAGAACCTTCTTTAATTACGTACATCATGTTGTTTGGTTGCAAAGGTTTTGTGCATCATATCCATAGTCCTCACTTTCAATTGTATATAAAATCACAAATGATCAATCTAATATACATACATTATTATCATTGTCATATCATCAATCCAGTGTATTATATAAAAAGTTATAACTATTAAGCAGGCATCTAATTGCTTTTACATCCTTTTGTATGAAATATTCTAAATTTGAAGTAAATCTATAAAATGGCATTCCATTAAATCCTCCTAAAATCATTCAGAGACATTACATCTTTATAACATAATCTAAATAAAAATTGATTATATTCAATAACAAAAACCTTTAAACTTCCACTCATAGTCCTCATTTGCAGTTTGCATAAAATTTCATGTCATCAAACTAGTATATATATATATATATATATATATATATATATATATATATATATATATATATATATATATATATATATATATATATATATATATATATATATATATATATATATAATGTTATCATTATTACTTATTTATGTGACTATAATTATTTTCACACCATTTTATACATGATACTCTAAATTTAACTAAGTTTGACTTAATTTTTATTATAAATTTTCATTACATCAATCTGTGTCTTTCCAAAAGTAGTGCAGTTTTATATCTCATGCCATTTGTAGAATTAACATTCTGGTTGTTTTCTTGGTAGATCTTATATGGACTTCTCTTCGCACCTTGTTGTTCATGGCATATTTTATGAACACTCAAAACCCTCCATCTGTTCCTTCCATCAACTTATCTTTGGTTATCATCGATAATTCTGTCAAGATTTCTCTCCTTACTTCCATCAAATTTTCTCTTTTCTTCCTCTGTACTTTGAGGTCTGAGATAGAATTCCAGTCCGTCTCCCCTTTCCATAGTCCACTCTTGCTATTTCCAACCATGCTCAATTTACTGTCAGTATCAACAATTTTCTTATCTCTTTGCTCCTTTTTTCCTTCAATTTTTGGAACTCTGTCTTCAACTTTCTCCATTTGATAAATGTCCTCAATTTTTCCATCTCTTTTGTTGTTCTTCATTCTACATTTTACATTCTCTCCTCAATTTTCTCTGTATTACTAATATTTTTTGAATTTAAAACATAATCATTTGCAATATTAATATTTCCTTTTCATGTTGTGCTATTATTCCAAATATAAACACTGTCACTATAGCTTTAAAAGCTTTTTGTTATATTTCAATCTTTCAGTTCAAGGCTTCTTCACTCCAGTCCAGCTACTGATAGAGCTCCCGAAGAGCACCTGTGTAAACATCCACTATCTCTCTCAATAAACAAAATTAAAATGCCTTGAAGTGTAAATCCAATGATCAGAGAGAAGAAAGAAAAAACAATGTTTCCAAGCCTCCAGCCTCTAAGCCCCAGTGTTACTTTTTCTTTCTCTGCTGTTACAGCCCTCTTTATATTCCAAACTTATGGAGAAAAATTCTTAAGAGAAAAATAATCCAAGCAAGTGTTATAAAAAAAAGAAATTTATAATCCACAAGTATAAAAAAAGAATAAAAAGTAGAAGAAGAAAAACTAACCCATCTAATTTAAAAAATAGAAAACAGTTGCAGAAATTCCATCTGTAAAAGAAAAATTAATAAAAGATAACACACTAAGTTTAATGTAGCTTAATCTCACCGCTTATTTTCTTCTGTCTTCAATTTTAATTTAGTTATGATTTTCTTTGGGCAATCTCTTTTCTAATAATAAAATTTCCTCACCAATTGGACATACTTTCTCTACCGCTTTCTTTCTGTTCCAGAGCTGTCCCAACTTCAGCAACTTCAAGGCTTCGTTTCTGTCGGAAAAAAGAGCTTTTCCTCGATTGAACTTTGGTGTGTCCCTGAGATCAGCAGGATGTGCTCTTTACTATCATCGTCTCTATAGGCTGGTTTAGGTCCAAAATGACTGTCCACAGAAATATTGACTGTGATCTTAGAGCTCCAAGATCACACGTCATATCGTCGCGACCTCAACTCCTCCTTCCAATTGCAGCCATGTTTCTAAGATCACAGTCTGGTGACAAATTGTGAATTTTTGTTGAGATGATTCATCCTGAAATTAAGTAAATGTACACATGGGACTCTAATAATATTCTATGTGGGGATACTATATATATATGCACTCTGCAAATACAAATATTTAAATCCTCATAGCAAATGTGTTGTTAGATATCATATCATAATTATACCACCATTTTTAAGGTATACTATTTCAAGTTTCAGAGAGTGAGAGAGAGTGAAAAAAGAAAGCAGAGACTAAACATAACATTGAAACGTTGCTGCAGAAAGGTTATTACACTAGAGAATTGGAAATTATTCCTCGCACTTATGTTCTTCACAAAAAGAAAAAAGGGAACTTTATCAATGAAATATGTTATTATTAATGAAATGCTTTCAGAATACACTTTGGAAGCTAGAGGCAGAGAGACTAAAGACTGGACAAACATTTCTCCATAGATCTTCTGTCTCGAGCAGGGGATTGAATTAGAAGACCTCTAAGGTCCTTTGAGGGGACATTGTGGCTCTGTGGCTAAGATGCTGAGCTTGTTGATCAAAAGGTCAGCAGTTCAGCAGTTCGAATCCCTAGCACCGTATGATGAAATGAGTTCCTGTTACTTATCCCAGCTTCTGCCAACCTAGCAGTTCGAAAGCATGTAAAAGTGCAAGTAGAAAAATAGGGACCACCTTTGGTGGGAAGGTAACAGCATTCCGTGCGCCTTCAGCATTTAGTCATGATGGCCACATGACCACAGAGACATCTTCGGACAGCGCTGGCTCTTTGGCTTTGAAATGGAAATGAGCATCCCCACTAGAGTCAGGAATGACTAGCACATATGTGCGAGGGGAACCTTTACCTTTAAGGTCCCTTTGAGCACCATGATAAGGGGTCTGGAGGCTAAACTATATGGGGAATGGTTAAGGAAACTTGGTATGTCTAACCTAATGAAGATTAGGGGTGACACAATAGCTGTCTTCCAGTACTGGAGTGGCAGTCACAGGGAAGAGATAGTTGACTCCATTTATTTATTTAAAACATTTATATGGCCATCCATCTTTCAGACAATTCTGGGGGGGCTCCCAACTCTGGCTAGACTTGGACCCCACTAACTAATGTAATAGCCATTCTTAGTATTTGCTTCACATTTCCAGTCCTTGGAGAGAGGGTGCTAAAAAGTGCTAAAAATGGAAAGTGCTAAAAAGTAGAACTGGTTATCTGTACACAAACGACATTAAATATTTCTCTCTATATTTCTCTCTAAATTTCTGGGAAGAAAAATTGGGATGATTTCTCCAACATTTCTCCAGGGGAAGAAGAATTTCTGAATGATACAAAAATCCTTCCTATTGGTAATTTGAATGAAAAGTCAAACAGTAGAAACATCTTCCCGTGAGCTTCACTGAAACATAGGAAACAGAGATACTTTAGACTGCTGGAGACATTATCATACGCCGAAGAAAGGACATTCACAAGTTTCCACATCCCTTGATTACTTCGTAGCTAAATTGTAAGAACACATTCTACCCCAGGGAATGTTTTCCCCCCTTTGAATAATACCTAAAGCGTTTTCCCCTCAAAATGAATGAGAAGAACCAGACTGCTGTTTTGTGCTAGTTCGTAGCATATACAGTATATAATTATTTACAATTTGTAAATTTCAATTACAATCAGCCTTCAGTTTGTCAGCCAAATGGTTAAAGAAACATACCTCATTTCACTCTCATCATGAAACTTAAGTTTAACCTTGTTTTAAATTTGTTTAATTCTCTTTCTTTCCCCCTTATTGTGCCATTATATTGACAATGTTTTGGGATAATTGCTTATCCCTAGTGACTTAAACTGTGAGCTAAATTAATGTTTTGGGGTAGTCTATAGTGATGTGAGCTCTTGAGAAAATCTACTCACAGCGATAACTGGATTAGAAGTGGACAAATCAAAGAAGAGTGAGCCATAGAGCTGGGACAATTATGTTGCGTACATCCCTGCAGCATTTTCTAAAAGGTTTAACCTGAACAGTTGAAGTGAACATGATGAATTACATTGTCTTTTCTAGGTAGCCATTGGAGTAGCAAAAAGCAAGAAAACACTTGTCAATATATTTGGGAAGGAGGAAGGGAAGAAGAGAGCAAGGAAGGAAGGGTGGATACTGAAATGGTCCATTTGAATTTGTTTATCTGCAAAGAACAACATTTGCAAAAAAAAAAAAAAATTCCAGGTGAGAAATTCTGCTGAATGGCAAACATACAAATAACTGATTTTGAATCTCCTAATATAGAGCAACAATGGCATTTTTCTGAATGCTTGTTGGCCAGATTCCCAACTAAAAATATATATCTTAAGCCAAAAAAAATGCTGGAGAAAAATATGTCAATTTTATAAAAACATTGCATAAAAAAACCCACACATTTCCTACATAATACAACTTCAAAAATGAATTCATGGAAAAATTGTGGGAAAATATGTGATACTGAATAGAATTTGCAGTAAAGAGAGAGAATTTTGCAGAAATGGAAAAAGTAATCCCATCCTTTTCTATTTTAATGGGTAATAATTATAAAAACAAATGATTACAGGAACTGGGCATGGCTAGTCTAGTGAAGAGAAGGACCAGCGGAGGCATGATAGCAGTGTTCCAATATTTGAGGGGCTGCCACAGAGAGGAGAGGGTCAAGCTATTTTCCAAAGCACCTGAAGGCCAGACAAGGAATAATGGATGGAAACTGACCAAAGAGAGATTCAATCTAGAAATAAGGAGGAACTTTCTGACAGTGAGAACAATCAACCAATGGAACAGAAGATGCCTTTGGAAGTTGTGGGAGCTTTATCACTTGAGACTTTCAAGAAGAGATTTGACTGCCATTTGTCAGAAATGGTGTAGGGTCTCCTGCTTGAGTGGGCGGGTTGGAGTAGATGACCTATAAGGTCTCTTCCATCTCTGTTAATCTGTTATACATTAAGATATATAGGACTTGGATACAGTCCCCCTGGCAATTTATAAAGGGCAGACCTGTTGAAGCAATTAGAGTTAATGAAAGATAATGAACCATAATGGGTATAAGATCTTGAGAGCTTTATTCTCCAAGCTGACTTTCTTAGGTGAAGGTACATCACAAAAGAAAATGTTATCCTATAGAGAAAACATGATCAGAAAACATAAAGCCAGAATTGAAGCATCATCTTCCAAGCAGCCCAAGAAATTTTTTTCATCAAGGACTTAAAGAACAGAATAGTTAAATCTAGTTAGTCTTTTTCTATAAGTCTAATACAAATGTCCTTATGTGCTTAATATAAAAAAACAATAACAAAAAAGATATTGCTGAATACTACAGAACTAATGTAATGAAGTATCCTTTACAATGGTAACCTACAATAGCAATAACTTACACTTACATACCACTTCACAGTACTATTACATCCCTCTCTAAGTGGTTTACAGAGTCAGCATGTTGCCCCCCAAAATCGGGGTCCTCATTTTACTGACCTCGGAAGGATAGAAGGCTGAGTCAACCTTGAGCCTGGTGAGATTTGAACTGCCAACTTGCAATCAGCTGGCAGTCAGCAGAAGTAGCCTTTAGTACTACAATCTAACCACTGGGCCACCACAGCTCTTCAATGCATCTTATCCCTTTCTCATTAAGTACAATGGATCTCCTTTTTAATTAAATTCTATTTTATAAATATACTGGCTGAATGGGATTAGGTTGGCACTTTTGCATCATCCTGTTGGCCTGAACATTTTTTTTTGCTAACAGAAATCTTTGAGAGAATAATTTTTTTGGAAAAAAAAAGATCCAGCCTTGATAAATTAAGTATTCTAATTTCCACATATTGAATCGAATGAGAGTATCCCTCTCCCATTACAATTTCCTGATTTACCATACTATAGGCAATACTCACTTTATTTCATTCAAAGTCATATTACTTTAGCTGTCTTTGACCACACTGGCATGTAGGCTTTTGCTGAACTAGCTGGATAACCATGCTTCGCTATGAAATCAGGCTTGATACTTAAAGCTTGAAAATTAATGTAGAATGTGTAACTCGTTAGCATCAGAGCGTGTTAAAATAAGGCAACTGTAAGTTGGAACAAAGTTTTTTCAGGTGGGGAGGGAGAATGTCTAAACTCCCAGCCCACAGGCTGGATAAGTCATACACTGGCCACACCCACGCCCAGTCTAGCGAAGGGGTAGTGTCAGAATCTCTTAATATAAGGCAACTGGCAGTTGGAGCAGAGTTCCTTTCAGGTGGGGAGTGGGAGTAGAATGTCTAACTCCTTAGCATCAGAGCATGTTAATATAAGGCAACTAGCAGTTGGAGCAGAGTTTCTTTCAGGTGGGGAGGGGCAGTAGAACGTCTAACTCCTTAGCATTGACACGTATTAATATAATACTGTGTAAGAAATACTGATGATCTGATGACCATTTCAAGAAATCCTTTCTTAGCGAGCACCTAGAAGCCAAGAGGAACACACGTATGAAATGTCAAGTTTGTAGGTTTTACAGTTCTGGAGATTTCATGAGTGAGTGGTATTTGGCTTTATATATAGTATATAGATATATATAGGATTTCAGTCCTTTAAATGAAATGTAACTTTTCCTCTTTTTTTTTTTGTAGGTGGGACATTTTTTGCAAATCTATGGGCTTTTTAAAATGTCTGCACTGGAGCCCTTAAACCATGAAAAAGAGCAATAAAGAGGACTTTTTGTTCAATTTTACTTAGATTTAAACTATACAAGGAATACCTTACACCAGTGGTTCCCAAACTTGGCAACTTTAAGACTTGTGGACTTCAACTCCCAGAATTCTGGGAGTTGAAGTCCACAAGTCTTAATTTGCCAAGTTTGGGAACCACTGCCTTACACTTTTTATGTAGTACCTTTACACTTTCATTTAATGAAAAAAGATAACAAAATCAAAATGTCATTATGAACAGACTATTTTTTTAATAATCTAATTGAGTGGAATATGTATATTTAATGCTTACCTTATTGGTAAGGTAACTTTACATCCTTAATTAAACACAGAGAGATCCATATTCTGATGCGGACCAAGGCTGATAAAAATTAAAAATTAAAGCAGATAAAACTCCATTAATCAAATGAATCTGATGAGATCCACTTCCAAATATTTTTATTTTGTTATATTATGAAGCAATAAAGTATTATTTACCAATAATTTTACTTCAGTTAAAATAAAAATAACATTATACATTTATTTCTATATTTATAAAAGTTATTATAGCCTTTCAACTCCACGGACTTTAATCCTAATGATGACTTATAGTAGAAAACCTGGGCCAAAAGCCATTTAATTATAGCTAGCTTTTCTAACCATTCCAGCTTTAATAAAATGATATTTTCCTTGTTTATGAACCAACTTGAATCTACAGAAGTAGATGATGCATAAAATCCTATTATATATCAGCAAGCTGTTCGATGTTTTACTTTTCTACAGTCTTGTTCTTCTTGTTCTGCCTTCAGCTGCTTTGGAGAATAGCTTGACTCCCTCTTCTTTGTGGCTTCCCCTCAAATATTGCAATACTGCTATCATATTACCCCTAGTCCTTCTTTTCATTAAACTAAACATACTCAATTCCTGTTGCCATTCTTCATATATTTTAGCCTCCAGTCCCTTAATCATCTTTGTTATTCTTCTTTGCACTCTTTTTAGAGCAGTAATGGCTAACCTTTTTGTTGTTGCATGCCAGCACCCATAATGCAAAGCTCACCCCACATGCACATGCATACACAAATCCTCCCACGCTCCCCCTATGCATACCACACTGCTGGTGCACTGCTCACCCCCAAGCTGAGCTTGGGATTTCCCCTGAGGGAGGCTGTTTTCACCCTCCCTAGGCTCCAGGAAAGCCTCCGGAGCCTGGGGAGGGCGAAAAACGGGCCTACAGGCCTACCTGAGGAAACTGATTGTTTCTGGCTTCCAGGGGCCTCCAGAGAGGTTGGGGGAGGGTGAAAATGGTCTGCCCCAGCTTCCAGAGAGGCAGAAAATCAGCTGGCTGGTGCGCCCATGCGTGCTGGAGCTGACATAGGGCAATAGCTCGCATGCCCACAGAGATGCTCCATGTGACACCTGTGGCATGCATGTCATAGGTTCGCCATTATGGTTCTAGAGTCTCAACATCTTTTTTTATATCATGGCCAATGGTGGGATTCAAGTAATTTAACAACCAGTTCTCTGCAATAATGATTTCTTCCAACAACCAGTTTGCCAAACTGCTCAGAAAGTTAACAACCAGTTCTCCCAAAGTGGTGTGAACTGGCTGAATCCCACCACTGATCATGGCGACCAAAACTGTATGCAATATTCCAAGTGTGGTCTTATCAAGTGGTATTAACAGTTTCTGTGGTAATTCTTATAACTCCAAACCAGGAGTTGTAGTCATAGCCTTTAAGGATAATGCTTAGTCGTGAGAAAACTGTCTCAGAGAGGTATTTCCAGGTAGAGATTCCAGTTTTATTTATTTAGTTTGTCGGGCATGTATGAAATAGCACGTATAAGTATAAATCTGGACATGAACACAGGAAATGGCTACAATAAAATGGGAACAATAGGACAGGGATGGTAGGCACTCTGGTGTGTGTCTTCACACCCCCTTACAAACCACTTAGGAATGGGGTGAGGTCCATGTAGACAGTCTAAGGTTAAAGTTATGGGGGCTTGAGGATGTAACAACAGTCAGGTAGTACTTTCCAGGCATTGACCCCTCTGTTGCTGAAGTCATATTTTCTGCAATCGAGTTTGGAACAGTTTACCTTGAGTTTGTATCTATTGTTTGCCCGTGTATTATTGTGATTGAAGCTGAAGTAGTCATTGACAGGTAGGATGTAGCAGACAATTTTGTGTACTATGCTTAGGTCAGACCTTAGTCAGCGTAGTTCTAATTTTAAACCAGGTGAACCACAACAATTCCAAAAAGCCACAAAAAACTAAAGCTGTTTATTACCTTTCAATTATAGTCATAGGATGTTTTATTCTGTTCTGTTTTATTCTCTTCATTAAAAAGAAACAGAATTGTACCTACGTTCACATTTAAAAAAAACATTTAGTTTCCCTTTTCTTCTTTTGAGTCAAGTTCCTTATCAAAAAAGGATCAAAGAATGGTCTTTGCCCAAAATTAGAAAACAGGAAAATTCCACAATAAGGGGAAATAATTAGGAAAATTCTGACCAGTGCTGAAATGGATAAATTGACATGGGAATTGAAGAATAAAGATGAATCATAATATTATAACATCTGGGATAAATTTTATCGATGGTTGGAACAAAAAAGGAAAGACCCAAAATAGGCAAAGGCTAAGATTCATAGAAAGGAGACTAGAATTATGAATGATACAGTGGTGGGTTTCAAAAATTGTTGGAACCTATTCTGTGTGTGTGGCCTCCTTTGTGGGAGTGGCTTCCTGCCCATATGACCGGATATGAAATTATGAATTAGTACTTAGGTTGGTCCAAGTAGCTATTCAGAAACTCTGGCATTGAAGCATGCAAGTCTTAAAGCTGTCAAGTTACAAGATCCTTGCCAGTGGTGGGTTTCAAAAAATTTTGGAACCTCTTCTGTAGGTGTGGCCTGCTTTCTGGGTCCACTGGTGGAACCTCTTCTAACCGGTTCGGTAGATTTGACGAACCAGTTCTACTGAATAGTTGCAAACTGGTAGGAGCCCACCTCTGGTATGATACCATAACAGTGAAAATGTATAAGATAAACAAAAGCAACATGGTTGGAAATATGATATTTCTATATTTGTAAATACGGAATAGGTCAGATGTTAAAAAGCAGGGCGGAATAGATCAGATGTTAAAAAGCAGAGCATGTATAACTTTATATCTTAGCATATATGGCATAGATTTCACCAGGACAGTTACACTGTGTCCAATGTTTTAATTTGTGTTTAATAAAAAAAAACTTTTTATCATTTTTCTTAGGGATTTGTGCAGTCTGAAGCATAACAACGTCCTAATCTGCATTTATTATATTTTTTATCATGCTTTTATTACTTTATAAGTAACAAGATGTTGAACTTACATAATATTCCTTCTTCTTCCTATTTTCCTTCACAACAACCCTGTGAAATGGGTTGTGTTGAGAAAGAGTGACTGAACCAAAGTCACCCAGTCAGCTTTCATGCTTCAGGTAGGACTAGAACTCACACTCTCCTGACTTTTAGGCCAGCAGCCACTACAATAAACTGGCTTACATTATACATTTAAATTACTTCCAAATAGATAATTTATATGCCAAAGAGAAGAGAGCATGCCATTCAACAGGTATTGTACCAAGAGGAAAATCAAGATTTGATGTTTGACTCATAAATACCTTTAGCATTTTACTCATGTTGAGCACATTTTATCAGTACCAGAGTGGTACTTTCTAATTTTATGAAAATTGAATCCAGAATATATTATTTCACCTTTTTTTTATATCTAGTTTGTTTATGCCAAAACTGTTTCCAAAGCAATAATCACAAATACTAAAAAAAGCATATATCAAAAAACATATAACAATTATCAATCATTGAAATTAATCAACTCTTGTTGCTAGCTGCTGTTTTATTTGGCTCAGATGAAACATTGTGCACCACTAATAAAATTAAAGTAGCTCTTTTAAGGGATGACAGTGGAAATTGGCATTTGTGTGGCGGTGAACGAAATGAAGAGACTACAACAATTTAATATACATATCTATCCATTTCAAACTTCAGGGACTCTTTTCTGTTGATATGTCAAGCCATGGGATCCTGAAACCTGGAAATGTTTTAGAAGACCTACTAAGATTAGAAAGTAGGCTTGCATACCGACAGGACACTACTTTGGAACAGGCTAAAATATACCCAGGTAATCCCAGGAATCGAGAATATATGTAGCTCAGGGTTGAAGTGTTGCATTCTTGGTATTCTTTGAGCTTCTCTGCTTGTTTTCCTGCAGATGTTTCATTACTAGTTTAGATAACGCCATCAGTATACTGAAAAGTAAAATTAATTGCTCTTTTATATATGGTGATGTGTCCTGCCAGTTTTGATAGGAGAGTATTTTATTCCTTGATGGTTCCTTGACTAGGGTATTTCTACTTCCATGATTGATCTGATGCTGCTTCTTGCTGATCTATTTATTATTGTATTTATTTATTTGTCAACAAGTACAAGTAAACAAGTATCAGTATATACATAGACATGGACACATGAAAAATGGCACAAATAAATGAATATAAGTAAGCAAAACATAGCCATAAACACATACAATGAGTACATATAAACAGGGACAGTAGGGCTGGGACGGTAGACATGTTGGTGCACTTATGCATGCATCCCCTTAGGGTCCTCTTAAGAAACGTGTAAGGTCCACAGTGGACAGTTTAAGGTAAACAGTATGGGGGTTAGAGGAATTAACAACAGGATCAGGTAGAGTGGTCCAGACATTTACTACTCTATTGCTGAAGTCAAATTTTCTGCTATCAAGATTAGAGCGGATTGTATTTAGTTTTTATCTATTGATAGCCCTTGTGCTATTGCAGTTGAAGCTAAAGTAGTCACTAACAGGTAGGACGCTATGGCAGATAATCTTGTATACTAAGCTTAGGTTGGAATGTAGATGGTGTAGTTCAAGGTTATCCTAAAATTTCAAGCCTGGTGATATAAGGAATTTTATTGCGAGCAATAAAAATTAGGTTTGGGCTGTCATGATGGATGTGTTCTGGCACGGTTCCTTCCTTCCTTCCTTCCTTCCTTCCTGCCTGCCTGCCTGCCTGCCTGCCTGCCTGCCTGCCTGCCTGCCTGCTTTTTGATTCTCATCTTCTAAATGATGCAGATGGGGTTTACCTCTATACATATTGGATGACTGATTTATCTGAATGCCAAGCTTCCAAGCATTTAGAGATTTGGTGTGGTCTAGAATGCCAATTTTCCCAATTGAAACAGTGGCTGAATTTGTGAATGTGTTGAGAGATTAAAGGATGATCATCATGTCTTATGACTACCAGTTGATGTTCATGGCTGAATTTGTGAATGTGTTGAGAGATTAAAGGATGATCATCATGTCTTATGACTACCAGTTGATGTTCATGGTTGTGTTCTGCCAGTCTTCTTTTTGTGCTACATAATAGTTATTGCAATCCTTACATTGGATGTTGTACTAGATGATTTCTATTTTTTTCTTCTTTGGTTACTGGATGCTTACAATGTTTTGGAGAACTTTTGTTTTTGTTTCTTCCTGTTTTACAATGATGCCAAGAGTTTGATGCCAGGGGGTTGTCTCAGAGATGTTTTTGATCTATGGAAGAATTATATTTTTCATCAGTTGTAGTAGTTGGGTTGCAATGAGTTTAATAGTGAAGCATGTTTAATGAAGTTGTGGGGTTATCTTTTGTGCTCCTCGATGTTACATTATGTGTCTGTCCTTTGTGTTGCTAGATATTACAAAGATAACCAGTTTCCTGTTTTTGGAAATCTTGGTTAGTAAAGTGTCTGCAAGTCATGTGCTATCAGCAAACACATAGAGATAAACTCCATCTACATACATTAAAATGATGTAATCAAAACTCAAGAAAGGAAGTAAATAGCCCCGAGCACATCCTTTATAGTAGCCAACATCAGATAAGCAGGAAACAGCATGAGAGAAGCAATCATGGAAGAAAAAAATAGTTTAAATAAGGATACAGTACATCAAGAAGGAAACCATATCCCAACCAAGAATGGCAGGACAATAGAACCACCAAATCCCACTTTCTTATACACTAATGATGCAACTTACTCTTGAAATAAAATTGCAGGAAAACAAGTTTAGGGAACATTAAAAACCCATTGCTCAAATAGTTGTCCATTATAGGTAAGATTTAATGGAAAGCTATTTTAAGGAAGGCAAAAAAATTACTGATATATCACACAACATGGAAGATGTTTGCAGTAATTTCTAAAAACAACTGGGATGATTTTAGGAGAGTCACAACCTTAATAGTAATCAATTGTTGAGTTTGTATCTCTTAGTTATCTAGTCTATGATGTGTGCATATGTAAGAAAGAGAGAAAGGGAGGGAGGGAGGGAGATTAGCATCTTCTTTCATTTGGACTAACCTTTCCCTTTTAAAATTGGTTACTCTAGGATATTTCTTTAAGTAGATACTTGGAACAGAAAGAATTTGAAAAACAGTGATAAATAATTTTCGTCTTGCATATTGACTAAGGCTGCAATCCAGCAAAGCACTTAAGAAAGGATATAAATTTAAGACATTGGTCAATCCCTCTTTATTTAATGAAACCACACACATTCTTTATTTGAGACATATAGGAAGAGAAAGAAAAACATTTATGGAAGTAAGGATAATTCACAATTCTTATATTGCCCCATTTGGTTTAAAAAGACTGACTAAATAGATGTCTGATGCAAATTATGATATAGAAATACTTAATATTATATAGCACCTGGTATGCCCAAATATGGGAGGCAGCATACTGCTTCCCTTTTGCCTTTCAGCCCCACTCCAGGTGCTTTGACAAAACACTTAATCATTCCCCTGGCTCAGCTGATAAGGGAAGAGAGATTGCGGCTTAGAGGTTAATATAACTGCCTAACATGTAAAAACAGCCCAAGTTTGAATCCCAGTAAGGGTATGGTTAGTTGATGAGAGCTAAATAGCTTGAAATAGATCTATACTAGTCTCCCTTCACTTATTTGTCAGCAAAAATGCAATATATATGCAGTACTGCAGACTGACTCCTTCCAAGGTCAATAAAATGACAACACAATGTTTCTGTAAAGTGCTTAGAGAGGACTATGAAGCAGTATATAAGTAAAGTGACCAGATTTTAAGATGGGTAAAGCAGGACACCATTGACCGGGGGTGGTGGTGGCTCGGAACACCTGAACTGTAAAAAAAAAGCCTTCCCCCGATTGCCTTCACCCAATGCCCCCCAACCCTTTCAAAAGCCACCTCCATCGTCAGCCTCTCCCAACCGGATCCCCGCCTGCCTCCCCTCGGCTCACCCGGACCAGGTTGCTGATGGCAGCTTGCACGGCATGGCTGCCCGAAAGAAGCGGGCACAGTGGTGGCACAGTGGTTAGAGTGCACAGAGGTGGCACAGTGGTTAGAGTGCAGTACTGCAGGCCATTTCAGCTGACTGCTAAGCTGCAGTTTGGCGGTTCAAATCTCACCGGCTCAAAGGTTGACTCAGCCTTCCATCCTTCCGAGGTGGGTAACATGAGGACCCAGACTGTGGGGGCAATATGCTGACTCTGTAAACCGCTTAGAGAGGGCTGAAAGCCCTATGAAGCGGTATATAAGTCTAACTGCTATAACTGCTATAAAAAAAAAACTTCCAACGACTGAGCCACTTGGCCCGGGACCGAGCCTCCTCCTCGCCACGCTGCCACCGCTGGAAAGCCCCCCCTGCCCGAGACCACCGGACAGCTGTCGCAAAAATGTCACATGTCGGTGTGCGCATGCGCAGGAGAGGAGAGAACCTCTTCCCTCGTCGGGCACTTCAAGCGAGCTGAGCGGAGGGAGGGAAACCACTGCCCTCTAAAGGCCACATCAGGAACGACACTTCAGAGACTTTTTTTAAAACGGCGTCCTTTTTAAAATTGATGATTCAGCGTCTTTTCTTTCTTTTGGAAAATTGGGACTTTTTGAACATGCTGCGGGACACGGGACAAATTTTGAAAAATCGTGACTGTCCTGCCAAAAGTGGGATGTCTGGTCACCTTATATATAAGTCTATTGCTATTGCTATGTTCACTACAAATTCAGTCATTTATTCAAGGCAAGACAGAAATGCTGTTAACTGAGAACAATAATCTGATTCAGGTATAATCAGAGAGTTGGCCAAGAGGGCTGTTTTAACTGAATCTCATTATAAAAGTATGAAACAAATAGATATTAAGGGGAAAGTATAGTTGGTCTTTATGGTTTAGAAAATAGAAATGTAACAGGGTAATTACTTATCTATTTCTTTATTGTTAACACAGTCATCCAACAGTCAAAATATTGTAACAAGTACGTATGGATAACACCAAAGTGCATAGAAATTAAATTGAGTTTCTATAAAGTATAGCATAAAATGTGCAAGTGTCTAGAAAACAGAAGCCAAGACAGAAAATAGAGAATACAAATATTTGGAGGTATAGATAATGAATTCTATTATAAGTGTTAATATTATGTTTGTTACATTATAGGACAAGGTTATAGTTTAGGATTTTAGGATTTTATTTATGATTTATAGGCCGCCCTTTTCCCTGAGGGGACTCAGGGCGGCTTACAATACATGGGAAGGGGGGTGCAAAATAAAAACACAAGACAGTGCATAAATAAAAATAAAACAATAAAACACAACTTTCATTCAACATTTGGGTGGGGCGAATTAGAATCTTATCCCCAGGCCTGATGGGATAGCCAGATCCTAAGGGCTGTGCGGAAGGTCTGGACGGTGGTGAGGGTGCGAATCTCCACGGGGAGGTTGTTCCAAAGGGTCGGAGCTGCTACTGAGAAGGCTCTCCTCCGCATAGTCGCCAGTCGGCACTGACTGGCGGATGGAACTCGGAGGAGGCCTAATCTGTACGATCTAATCAGTCGAAGTGAGAGGAAGGCAACGCAGAAGGGAGAATTATAAAAGCTAAGAAGGAAAGCCGATATAGAAAGCTGTAAAATTACTGTATATTGTTATTTATGTTCTGTGTTTTATTTTGTGTGATTGTGTTTTTTTTCTTTGCTGTGTCTTTCCTATTGTTTTTAAAGATCAAAACATTTAATAAAAAATATTTTTTTAAAAAAGAAATTAAATCGAGTTTCTATATCATTGGTACAAGAAGATGGAAATGACAAGGATAGCAAGATATAGCCAAATGTTATCTGTGAAACAGATTATAAAATGTTCACCTGCCAATTCCAGATAAATCTAAGGTGGAAGAATAATCTCACAGTTCCTATGATATGATCTTGAACATATACCTTCATTTTCAAGAAGAACATTCTGAGACTCATTGATAGGGAACCAGTGAAATTGTGGAATGAAATCAAAGCTGCAAAAATGAGGAAAGAATTCTTCAAATAAATGAACGCAGACAAAAATCGCAGGAACAAACATAACAAAACAAATTCCAGATAATTATTAGAAGAGAGAAGAAGCAATATTACAACACTGTCAGTATAGATACTGAAGATGGAAACAATAACAGAAAGGCAAGAAGAGTCTTCCAAATTATCTCTGTCTTTGATGGAAGTTCTAACCTCAAATTGACTCAATCATCCCATTATGCCTGCAATTTTGACATTGTTGACCCCAGCTGCATTTGTCCATGACCACAGTCATAACTGATAGTATATTTCAGATAGATTTCTCCTGAGGTTTGGATTGGATTTACATAATCAGACTGAGTACTGCATGTTTCATGAAAGAAAAATAGCTTTACAATTTTGCTTTTTGGTTCTTAGTGGACCTAAATAATTACTTATTTGGAGACTGTTGCAAACCACGCTTTTAGCAAATTAAGTGCCAGGGTTCCAAGTAACAGCCCTAACAAAAGAAGGGTCTGAGGCTTGAGAATCCTCAAAGTTCCATTTTATTAGAGATGTCATATTGGCACATCTGGGAAAACCCAAATCTGAAAGTTTCCAGGTTTTCCCTACCCAAACAAAAGTTCAAGTCAATGCCCAGCACCCACATGTCCATCACATGATCCAATCAAGCACCATTCAAAACTGGAGATGCCTCCCAATCACGTCACTCCACGTGCAGGGCAAGATGTCTTTGACTCTCTGAGTAAGGAATGTTATTTTGACTATATCCATCCCACTCAATTTAACCCCCCCCTCCCAGTTTCCCACAGCAATAACTGTGACAGTCCTGAAGGCCCAACACAAAAGATGGCTTCCAAGTTTGACATTAAGTTCAGCACTGACCACTAGATTTCATAATATTGGCTTTACATTAAGCCCTTTTTAAAACTCTGTTTTGAGTGTTATTCATATGCTTGGCTCAGAATGCAAACTATGAGTGGGAAAGATGTATAAATTAAATAATTAAAAAAAACACAAAATTGATCCAGGATGAAAAATAAGCTGTCTAACCTGAGCAATATTGATTTAAAAATGGGTCTAATATGGATTGATTACAGTAATTAGTGACAAGCTGATAATGTGGAATGAAGGATAGTTTGAATTTTTATTTTACAAATCAGTAAACTAATCCTTATTTAATGTTATTCTTAGGAGGAAAGAAAGAAAATAACTTGAATTTGTTCAGTCTGATAGTTAAGTATATTGAGATGTTTGTTTTGAATGTATGAATGAAATGTGCACTCATGATTAGATATCAGTAGTAGGTAGTTCAGCAAATTTCTTGAATCACCTGAAGGATAAATGGATATTTCCCACAGTTGTATCTCTGATTTTGTGAGTTTTTTTTCCCCCTCTGGCACATTATGTTGAAATATATCATAGGGCAAAGTTTGTTAAATATGACATTTTATTTTTTCCAAAGAGAACCCTGACTGCCTTGTTTTTAAAACTACTGAATTAATGACATGTTATTTGCCTAGAACAGCTAATCCCCAACTGTGCAAGGAAAACAAAGCATAACAAAAGAAGAAAATTGCAAATTGTTCTTGGAGTTTCTGTTACAATTTGGAAATGCCATGCTAAAATGGTCAAACTGGGTTTCTTTTCAGTTGTCTGACACAACCGCAGTACACCCCTTTCTCCTGAGGTAAAACTGGATTTTATTGTGGTTGCTTTTGACCAAGAATTACTTTGTCTTCCTCAATTCACTTTTGTCCTGTTTTTGTGGAGAAAGATCTTGTGCTCAGGATGACTGCTTCTTGGCTTCCTGCTGTCTGCTATAGATTGTTCAGCAGAAAGCTGTGTGGTCAATTGTATTTACAATTTCTTCTCTGCTCTGTAAGTTTAATTAGCAAAACTGATAATGCTTGCTAACTGCTGAGAGAGAAATCTGCAAGGAGCAACGAGATGGGAAGCTGTCCATGTTATTTGTTGAAAATTTCAAAGCTTCCAAAGTGGTTCATGGCACATCACTCATCAGTCTGGGGAGACACTTAAAATTTGTAGTGCTTAACAGAGCTTGAAATATGCACCTGTTCCTTCATCTACCTTGCAATTAGACTGAGAAGGTAGACAATTGTGCAGATAATAAGGAATAGAAGAATGTAAGGCAATTTCTCATAATGCTAGGTTTCTTAGGAAAAGTATTGATTTGGTACATGGGTTTCCAACAGCCATGATATGCTTTTTCTGATGTTGAAAAATAATTCAATCAGTAACATTTGCCTATGCAGTAGACCTGAGTTTTTAATGTTTTAAAAATTCAAAAGTAGTAATCTTTCTGTCAGGTAAAATTATGCTTCCACTATCTCTATGTCTATCTCTATGTCTATTTCTAGTTATTACAGTGTTCTAAATTTAGTAAGATATGCTGCATTCATTCATCTATTTCTTGTTAATGTTTCAATATCAAACTGATAGTAAAGCTAAAGGTGTGTGCTAGTTGTTTCCGGCGCTAGGGGACGGTGCTCATCTCCGTTTCAAAGCCGAAGAACCAGGGCTGTCCGAAGACGTCTCCATGGTCATGTGACTGGCATGACTAAATGCCGAAGGCACACGGAGAGCTGTTATCTTCCCACCAAAGGTGGTCCCTATTTTTCTACTTGCATTTTTTACATGTTTTCAAACTGCTAGGTTGGCAGAAGCTGGGACAAGTAACGGGAGCTCATTTCGTTACGAGGCTAGGGATTCGAACTGCTGAACTGCTCATCTTTCTGATCGACAAGCTCAGCGTTTTAGCCACTGAGCCACCGCATCCCTTTTTGGTTAGAATATTTGTTTAGAATGACAGAAAACCCTTATGTTTACATTTCTTTTTGTTCCAGTTCAGATAAGATATGGGAAAGTCTGGCTTAAAAGTTAAAGTGCTTTTTTGGAGCAGATCCAAAGCATATCTATATTGCACCTTTGTTCTTTCGCTTCAGTGTGTATTTATCAATATGTATTCACCGAAGAGGTTTGAATTCAAGTGGGAAGTACAAGTAGGTAACACATATAGTGGAAAACATCATGTGCTCCTAAGTGGAGGAGCAGCTTAGAATTTAGCATGGCAGAACATTGTGCAAAATTCACAGGACTATCCCTTGAAAAATAATAGTGCAATGAATTTTGTATATAAATCTATTATGGGGAGTTAACATGGATAGCAAATAGATTAGTTGGAGGAAATTAAAATGAGGTGCGTCCCTTCTACCACTGAAACATCCAGCTAATTATAAAGCCTGCCAAAAGAAAGCTCTTCTGGCAGAAGAGGTGGTGGTGGGGGCAAAGGCCAGCGAACAAAACATTGGAGAACTGAGTTACAACTTTTATCCAGACTTGAAACTGCTATATACTGAAATGCTATGTTAAGGTAATGATGATTTAATAGCTGACCAGCTGCTGTAAAGCTATAAACTGAGATGATGCAATGAGAATGACTCAGCAGGGTTATCAATTTAAGAAGCTGTCTATATAAGAGACTTAGGCTGGATTAATTTTCAGTAGTGCTGAGCCAAGGTGGCGCAGTGGTAGAGTGCAGTACTGCAGGCCACTTCAGCTGACTGCTATCTGCAGTCGGCGGTTCAAATCTCACCAGCTCAGGTTGACTCAGCCTTCCATCCTTCCGAGGTAGGTAAAATGAGGACCCAGATTGTGGGGGCGATATGCTGACTCTGTAAACCGCTTAGAGAGGGCTGAAAGCCCTATGAAGCGGTATATAAGTCTAACTGCTATTGCTATTGCTAAGGGGGAAAAAATCAGATTTCCCCCCTATTATTCTTACCCATGTGAATAAGTGGGAATTCACTTTTAAAATCTTTTTCCAAAGAGAAAAGGATAGCAATAGTAACAGCACCTAGACTTATATAGGACTTCATAATGCTTTTCAGCACTCTCTGAGCAGTTTATAGGGTCAGCATATTGTCTCTAACTATCTGGCTCCTCATTTTTCTGATCTTGAAAGAATGGAAGACTGAGTCAACCTCGAAGCAATCAGGATCAAACTCTTGGCAGGGAGCAGATACTGCAATGCTACATTCTAATCACTGCGCCATCACAGCTCACATATTTCCGTGAAGATATGGTATATGAAATCTCCTTGTCCATCACAAAGTGGCGAATAAAATTTACTTACTTACTTACTTACTTACTTACTTACTTACTTCCTTCCTTACTTACTTACTTACTTCTATGCAATCCATTTCTCCAGGGTGAATTTAGGCAGGTTACAGTCATGTAAATACCTTAAATAAATAAAAGGATCAAGACATTTACAGCCTTATATATTTTCTTTTACCCTCTGTTGCTGTGGATGTTGTTATCCTATACTTCTTGAATATTCTGGAAGTTGCATATGGATTAACTCAATTGACATATATCATAACTAAGTAGTGCGAATACTTCCTTTTACATTCTAGTTCCATGATGACGAACCTATGGCACACATGCCATAGGTGGCACACGGAGCCATATTTGCTGGCATGCCAGCTGTCAGCAGATATTTTGCCCTTCCGGAGAGCCGGGTGAAGCCGTTTTCACTCTCCCCAGGGTTCAGGAAAGCCTCTGGAGGCTGGGGAGGGGTGAAGAACAGCCCCAATGGGCCAACTGGAAGTTCGGAAATGATCTGTTTCCAGGGGTCAGGGGAGGCTGTTTTCGCCCTCCCCAGACTTCAGAAAAGACTCTGGAGTCTGGGGTGGGGGTCGTGCGTGCATGCGCAGGTGGGCAGGGAGGATTTAAGTGGTATTGGCACACACACGTGCAATTTTGGCATGCCTTAAGAAAAACATTCGCTATCCCTATTCTAGTTCATACTCAGCCACTAACCTACTTTTTACAGGGCTGCCTCAAGAGGACAAAATTAAAGGAAATAGGATTGACGCTCTTTCTGTAAGAGCAGACGATATCACATACTCTGCATGTTGGTGGCTATTATGTGATAAAATCTAGATTGTCCAATACAATTTTTTTCAACAAAAATTATGAAATTTAGTTTAAAAAGAAAAAAAAAGGATAACAACACACTGAGTTTTATTTAAAAAAAAAAAAAAACACCAGAGGGTATTTTTTAACAATAGTAGGGGGGAAAAATCAGATGAAAGCCAACTAATGCCTCTCTGATAATATCTTTCTACCTTCACTGCTTTTTATTTCCTCTCGGCACAAATAATGCTTTTAAAAGTATTTTTTTAAATAAAAACATACTTAGCAAAATAGATTTTCAATATGTCTTGATTCTCAAAGGTTTTAAGGATTTTGCTAACTTACAGCAAACTGTAATTTGTAGTCTTAGCATATTTGGAAAGTGCTACTTTTTCATAGGAACATAAGCTGTGCTGCTCCAGATAAATGCAACACATTTTTTTTAAAAAAATCATTGTGATGCTTATTTAATATTGAGAGAGTTGCTTAGTCTCCTGTGGCATTGCTTAAAGCAAGGCTAGGAGGACTGCATTTATTAAATGTGAATAGGTTGTTTGCAAAGGAAGTTATCATAAGGAACAAAAATGCATGCGTTGATAAAATTGTCAATCCCTTTACGACTGTTATCTTTGAAAAAAAATCCACTTTGCGATGATATACAGTAAAGTATTCAGACCCGTTTCACTTTTGTCAATTTTGTTGTGCTGCAGCCTGATACTAAAGTTGTTGAAATTCCTTTTTCTTCTCATTAATCTATGTTCAGTCACCGATAGTGACAAAGGGAAAAGAGAATTTTAGAAATGTCTGTACATTTATTAAAAAGAAAAAAAATAGACAATAGACAATATAATTCTTTATTGGTCAAGTGTGATTGGACACACAAGGGATTTGACTTTGGTGCATATGCTCTCAGTGAACATAAAAAGGCAAGATACGTACGTCAAGAATCATAGGTATAGCACTTAATGATAGTCATAGGGTACAAATAAGCAATCAGGAAACAATATCAATATAAATCATAAGGATACAAGCAACAAAGTTACAGTCCTGCAGTCATAAGCAGGAGGAGATGGGTGATAGGAACGATGAGAAGACTAAGAGTAATAGTAATGCAGCCTTAGTAAATGGTTTGATAGTGGTGAGGGAATTATTTGTTTAGCAGAATGATGACATTAGGGGGAAAAAACTGTTTTTGTGTCTAGTTGTCTTGGTGTGCCGTGCTCTATGGCATCGTTTTGAGGGTAGGAGTTGAAACAATTTATATCCAGGATGCGAGGGGTCTGTAAATATCTTCATGGCCTTCTTTTTGACTCATGCAGTGTACAGGTCTTCAATGGAAGGCAGGTCGGCAGTAATTGTTTTTTCTGCAGTTCTGATTATCCTCTGAACTCTCTGTCTGTCTTGTTGGGTTACAGAACTAAACCAGACAATATAGAGGTGCAGATACAGTCTCAGTAATTCCTGGAATATATCATGAATGAATGAATGAATGAATGAATGAATGAATGAATGAATGAATGAATGAATGAATGAATGAATGAATGAATGAATTAATTAATGATGGTTAAGAAACCAATGTGAATCCACCGAGAAACAAAAAACAAGTATCCATAGAGGAAACTCCAAGGTTTACAGAAGACAAAACTTTGAAGAATTAATACCTAAGATATTGATTGATTGATTTTTTTATTATTTAAATTTGTTATGGCTTCCCAGCTCCAATGGATTCTGGGTGGTGGACAAAACACCATACAATCCTATAAAAACGGATAAAACTTAAAGCCACAGAGGCAGCCCAGACTAAAACAATCTAAAAATAACACACATCAAACAACCTCTCGTCTCCAATAATACATTAACCCAGATCTGGGACCAAAGCCAGGTTTTAAGAGCTTTCTGAAGTCCTCAGAGAGCGGGTGATACCTTTATCTCAGGGGAGATTTAACAGAAGAAAACCATGACTACTTCCTCATTCTCAAAAAAGTGTAACTTCTGCCTCTGAAAGTCATCCGGTCTTTTATTTCCTTTCAGTGAGACCCTGAAAGTTCATGACATTTAGTAACATAGTTTATGGTTACATGGAGTGGGGATAGGAGGAAGTCAGCAAAAAAACACCCGGCATCCTTGACTTGATCCTTATTTATAATATCGTAAGATTAAGTTTATTTATAATATTGTAAGATGGGTTTGAATCCCAGAAGGGTTAGCTAACAAGAGCTAAATAGCTTGAAATAGATCTATATTAGTCTCCCTTTATTTCTTTGTTGGTAAATATAAATTCAACACAAAAATTAGTTTTTTGCGAAAATGACTGCCTGTGAAGGTTCCTGGTTTGAGACTGAAAAATGAAAGCAGAAAAAGGAAGCCTTGTCCCATATTTGGGTAGACCAGATTGCCCTAATAAAGAAACACTTATTGTAAGATTAATTTTACCTGAATTTTTTTACTGAAAACCTTTGTCAACATTTCCTTTAGTTATTCATTAAGTTTCTGTGACACCTGATCAGGGGTGAAATTCAGCAGGTTCTGACAGGTTCTGGACAACCGGTAGCGGAAATTTTGAGTAGTCCGAGAATCGGCAAATACCACCTCTGGCTGGCACCAGAGTGGGGTAAGAATGGAGATTCTACAATATCCTTCCCCTGCCATGCCCACCAAGCTACACCCACAGAACGGTAGTAGAAAAAATTGAATTTCTCCACTGTATCTGACTCTGAACAGAATATGTGTGTATGGGCTTTTATGTAACTCTCTGTGTGCCGACACAGGTATGTGCATATTTGTGCGTGCATATACATACTGCATATATCTGCACACAAATATATCTATGTATATCTCCATGGAAATCTTGGTGCATTTTTTTAAAAAAAATATTCTGTCAGCATCTACAGGTGCCCATTTGTAAAGTGGAGAATAAAAATTGAACTGAAGAAATTGAAAGCCATGATAAATTCAATATTCTCCAGTTCAACGACTGATAACTTCAAATGCAGGGGAAAAAATTTGATTAGAAAAAAAAATCTAACCCTTTAAAAAAAAAAGCAATAGAAACAAGGGAAACTTCTCTCATCTTTAAGCCAAACGTTATTGATTCATTTATCCAGTCAATACCATAATTAATCTTTGTGGATAGTAAGAGCCTTCTACAAGTATATTGGAAACAATCTGTCACAATGTACATTTTTCACCTTTACAGAATTGCTTTCTTTGATGAGTATGGTAAGAAATGTACTTGCCATTTATGGCTACAAGTTGTGTTGAGATGTATGCAAGTGAGTAGCATTAATCAGGCCAGGTATTTTCAACGAATGAGTTATTCTGAAAATAAAATTCTTGGTTAATTTTCTGCCATATTTATTAATATAATTTCCAGAGCACTTATGAGATAATAACAGCAAAATCCGTAAACCAAGAATTATCTTTCAAGTATGTCTTTTTCTATCTGTATATTTCAGGTTGCCATTTTCTTCAAAGCTCTCTCTTCTGAGTTTGAGTTTGAGTTTGAGTTTATTGGTCTTGTATGCCGCCCACTCCCGAAGGACTCCGGGCGGCTCACAATAAACAAGGGAAGGGGATAAATAGACAAAAACAACACCTTAAAATACGCAACATTCACAGTTACCATGGGGCTGGATATTTCACAAGCCCCCTGGCCTGGGGGAGCAGCCAGGACTTGGTGGCTTTGCGGAAGGCCGGGCGGGTAGTAAGGGTTCGGATCTCCATGGGGAGGTCATTCCAGAGGGCTGGAGCTGCAACAGAGAAGGCTCTCCCCCAGAGAGTCGCCAGCCGACATTGGCTGGCAGATGGAATATGGAGGAGACCTAACCTGTGAGATCTAATCGGTCTATGGGAGGTAATCGGCAGGAGGCGGTCTCTCAGGTACCCAGGTCCGATGCCATGTAGGGCTTTATAGGTAACGACCAGCACCTTGAAGCATTTGACACATAAGCTTTGTACTTTCATAAGTACAGTAAGATTTTCTTTGATGTTTGCAAATTCAAATGTGATGGTCTCCTTTGGATAATTTATTGGAGAAGTCTTTTGGTACAGCCCGCATATAAACATTGACATGATTTTACATTTAGGTTCATTTCCTGACTCCTCTAATCCTTTCATTGAGGTCCGCATTAGGGTTGTGTTTGACCTTGGGGACCAGGGTGGGCATGGCCAGGATGGATGTGGCCAGCTCAATGTCATTCGTGTTGGGGCACATGTGGTGGCCCAAAATGCTCTGCCAGTGAAAACAGGCTCCTGAGCTCTGTTTTTGGCAGTGACAGCTTCCTGCAACCGTCCGCCAGTCAAAAAGGAGGTTAGGAGGGCTGCCTGTGGCCTCACTAGCTCTATTTTTGCTGGCAGAGGCACTGCAAGCCGGTCCTTTGCTGATTCCAGGGTGGCCCCATGGGCCAGATCTAAGCATCCCACAGGCCGGATCCAGACCCCGGGCCTTGAGTTTGATACCCCTGCTCTAATCCTTGACCAAAATGTCAACAATATAAATATATCAGCTACAAAATATAAACTACTGTGTTTTCCCAAAAATAAGATACAGTCTTATTTTCTTTTGACTCCCGAAATAAGCACTTGGCCTTATTTTCAGGAGGTCTTATTATTTTTGAGGTAGAGGAGTCCGTGAGCATGGTCACCTCATGGTTGCTGCTGTGTTGCAATATTTTCAGGGAGGGCTTATTTTCAGGGGAGGGCTTATTTTAGCCATGTGCTCAAAAGCCTGATTGGGCTTATTATCCAGGGAGGTCTTATTTTCAGGGAAGCAGGGTACCAAGATAATATCCCAGCAGTAAGATGTAATGGAACATAATATTTTTTTTTTTTTGCAAATGGGAAGTGTCTGCTTACACTGAGGTAGCTTCACTATATCTAATGCAATTAAGCAGAATTTGCGAAACTGTTAAAAAAGCAGAAGCAAACATTATCTTAAGCCAATGCAATTAATATCTGCACAGTGTTTTCTGTTTTTACAAATATTAAATTGTGCTATGTCACATTCTTTTGGATAAAAATAAGTATTGTTATCAGCAAAAAATCATTGCAAATGAGAAGAAAAGCAGGAAAAAATCCTTTTATTCTCCAATTATATTTTAAGGCCAACTTTACCTGAAAAATAAATAAGATACACGCTTAAGCATATATTTATCTTAGCTTATTTGAATGTTCTTGGTGCCATTATTCCTACCATATGAGCTAAATGTATTTTTGTGCAAACAATATAAAGAACCTCATAAAAGATACAACAGAAGTTTGCTAACAAAATGTCTGTGGTTTATATATACTTGTATATACCCCCCCCCCAAACCCCACACAAAACCCTCAGAAAATGTGATTATATTTGCCAATAATAGGAGTGTTCCCCAGTCATTTTTTTTATTCTAAATACCATCAGCCCAGTGGTGGGATTCAAATAATTTAACAACTGGTTCTCTGATCTAATGATTTTTTCCAACAACCAGTTCACCAAACTGCTCAGAAAGTTAACAACTGGTTCTCCTGAAGTGGTGCAAATTGGCTGAATCCCACCACTGCATCAGTCCCAAGCTAATATTAACTGCCAGTTTAAATGTCAAGGAGTGAATGAGCTGGAATGAGCTGCCCCCGGAGCTTCGTATAATCCCCGATCTCCGGTCCTTCCGGCGTGCCCTAATAAGTTGGCTTTTCCAGCAAGCCGGCTTGGCTGAACAAAATAAAATAAATGATTGATTTAATCGTTAATTTTAATCTAATTTTTTAAATGTTATTGTTAATATTAATTGGGTTTGTTTTTGGATACTCTATCTAATTTTCTTTTTAACTTTTGTAATATGTGGTTTTTTTTAATGTTGTATGTCGCCCTGAGTCCTTTGGGAGAAGGGCGGCATATAAATCCAATAAACAAACAAACAAGGATGAAAAATTGAATAGTAGCATTCTCTACCCTCTTTGAATCATGGAGTTGGAAGGGCTAAATCCAAATTCAGGGATCCAAATTAAAACATTTCTGCAGCCTTTGCTTTATCACATACAACAAAGGGAAGCCCACCACTATTTCATCCAAATCATTAATGAAAAAAAATGTTGAGCACTGCAAAGTCCAGACTTAATCTGTGGCTATTACTTGATGCCACATTTGTGAAAACATTTGGGATTCATCTACCTATAGAATGAGTCTCCTTAAATGATTACGTATATGGATATTGATGTTCATAAATCAGATAGGTAATGATTTGGTTGCTCCCTGCAATTTTTGGAATTTAGGTAAGAAAATACGGGTGAGAGGAGAGAATGAGGATTAGAATAGGAAGGAGGGAGGAGAAGGAGCAGGAGGCAGAAGGAAGGAAGGAAGGAAGGAAGGAAGGAAGGAAGGAAGGAAGGAAGGAAGGAAGGAAAGAATCAAAATAGAATAAGCCATCTTATTTATTCTTTTACACTTGCATGCATTTTACACTAAACAAATCTTGAATAAACCAATAAACTAATCTTGGATAATGAAATTATTCTTTATTTATGAAGTACAGACATATGTACATTCCATTATAAAATGGGGCAGAGGTGTTATTCAATCACGCAGAGCCTTATATTGAGATGTTTCAGTTCAGAATTAGTCATTTTGCTTACTTCCTAGATGAGCCTTCACACTAGATCATTATTGCTAACTTTTTTTAAAAAAACCTTTCCAAAGGTTTATGACACGGTTTAACAAATTGTAAAGGCAACCATGAAATTCTGAATGACAGAATCTGGAATTGTCATCAGCCTCTTTTGTAACGAAAGACCGTTTATGGTTCATATAGCATGTATGAACTTGCACAGATTGCCTCAAAATATAGGAACACAGGAGAAGCTATGCTGGATGAGGTCAAAGGCCCATTTTGTCCAGCAATTTATATCATGGCATGTTGCCTCTGGGGACTTCACAAGCAGAAGAAAAGGATGATTACATAGTTAACTTCTCATATGCCATAAAATTGTGTCAAAATAAGAAATTCCCCCCACCAAGAGTGGGGCAGTTGCCATGTACACAGTGGTGGGATTCAATTTTTTTTACTACCGGTTCTGTGGGCGTGGCTTGATGGGTGTGGCGGGGTAAGGATACTGTAAAATCCCCATTCTCTCCCCATCCAGGGGAGTGTCCTCACGCATACGACTGACAGCCAGCAACAGCCAAGCTAATTGGCTAAGGCGTGGCTGGCTGAGTGTGGGCTGTCAGATGCACGCCTATTGGCCTCCCTGCTTGACAGCTCCATATAAATAGCTGTCAAGCAGGGGTCCCGATCTACCATTTCCTAGTTCTGCTGTTCTGTTCTGTTCTAATAAAGCTGTTAGAGTTACCTCAGGAGCCTCCTGCCTCATTTGTGTTTTATTATTTTTTCTTTGTGTTTTATTATTTTTTCTTTGTTCACATTTTGTTTGTGTTTTATTATTATTTTTTTCTTTGTTCACATTTTGTTTTGTCTTTTGATACTGCACCCCCTTCCCTTGTGATTGTAAGCCGCCCTGAGTCCCCTCAGGGAAAAGGGCGGCCTATAAATTTTAATAAATGAAAAAAATAAATGAAATGAAATGAAAATTATTCCTTGGTCCACTTCAATTACTGCAAAATCCCCATTTCCTCCCGATCAGCTCCTCACTTGGGAGGCAGAGAATAGATGTGGGAAGGGTCAGTAAGAGGTGGTATTTACTGGTTCTCCGAACTACTCAAAATGTCCACTCCAGAACTGGTCAGAACCTGTTGAATACCACCTCTGTATGTACAGTAAATCCCCAAACATGACTCAATGTAAGATCTGTACCTCTAAGAGTTTAAGGGAAGCAGGTTGTATATATTATACTGATAGAGTTTCTACGTCTCCTTTCTTACAATTGCCAAGACCTGGGTACCTTTTAAAATTAATGCCCTGCACCTCAAGTGCAAAGTCAGTTCAATTCAAAATTATTATATTATATGAGGTTCAATGAGGTACATATGATATGGAGGAATGAACCCCTTTATATAATAAAAGCTATGTACTCAATTGATAATCTGGTGATTCTGGTGGATAGTCTAACCAAATTATAATATGCATGTATTCATTCAATCAATCAATTTATATAGCCTCTCATCTCACATATGTGACGCGATGTGTATGTCAATGTGGCTGATCATTCCTGAAGCTCAGTTGACCACATTTGAATCAAGTTAATTACAGCTTCATTCATCAAAGTTGGGGGTCATAATTGGAAGGATGAAAGAATTAACAGCCATAGATTTTTGGAAGCTGAAGCCTGAAGTATTGCTAAATCAAATATTATTCTCTTGATCCAACCAGTGCTGAATGCCTGGTATATATATATGTTTAGTAGATGGCCTGGTCAATCCAGAATGCTCTTTTTCCAGTTGTAAGAGGGTGAGAGAAATTCATTTAGGAACCAAGTTAGCCACTATCTTTCTGGTGTTTCCTACCTATCTGGAAGACAGGAAATTAGAGAAGGCTGCTGTGAAATATTTTATGTCTACTACTTTGCTTGAAATGATTAGTGATCTCCTGTCTATGTAGAACCTGCAAAATATATTCAACTCTTTCTTTGCAAGAATTAACCAATCATAAGACGCGAAGGCTGAAGTCATCGTACACTAAGGCTACTTGGTTTCTTCTACAGCTTTGTTGGCATGTCAGCCATTGAGTATATTTATAGTTATGTATAATGTGTATTAATGACATCCTTGTTTTTTTTTAAAAAAATAAATCTTTAGCTTATATTACTGCTTGCATCCAAAAGCAAAAGCTGGTCAATAAACATTTTAGCATCAGTCAGTTCAAGTGATCTGAATCCAATAATGTTACCTTTCCAAGAGCCACAAAATGGAAAGTGAAAGAATGATTTATGAAGCTTAGCTATGCATGGCCAGACGGGGGTGGGTGGGAAGAGAGGGAAAGAGCTTAAACCGATGATTGCAGGATTCCCTTTAATGAAGTACAAGTTGCCAAGACAAGTTTAGGTAAATGAAGCCCTTGTCACAATAAGTTACAAAGAAAAGAAATGACAGACACAACAGGACAGATGGTTGCTATTATTAAGTGTGATGTCAGGAAGATACGCTAGGTAACCTCAGAGGTGAAGCAGTTGTATTAGTGCTGTGGCTGCAAACAGTAGCATAATACCCTAATCAAGGAACTAGCTAGGAGAAAACCACACCCCCACAAACACTATCAGGGGAAAACTACTGTATACAAATAGGGAGCAAACCTTTCACTATCTGGCATTGATGATGTTACCTACTGGGTAATGAAACCTCTGCAAGTAAATGACCAAGCTCAGAGAGCACCAAGGATAATATTTGGTTAATGTCAGGGTTCCAAATAGCATCCAAAAGTAAATCAGAGTCCAAGACAAAGTGTTGCTCAATGTTCCAATTTATTAAGAGAGTCATGTTGGAACATCTGGGAAAACCTGAATCTGAAAGCTTGCCTGTTTTCCTCACCCAGTTGAAAGTTCAAGATCTTGCCCCCACACCCAAAAGTCCATCACATGGTCCAATCTTCCATTGCTGTGCTGGCAGTTCCACCCATCCAGTTCTGGTCAGGTGCAAAGAAAAACAATGACCTTGGCTTTCTATAAAGAATTTTGTTATGGCTACATATCATCTAATTCCGTACAATCCCCCCTCCCATTTTCCCACAATAGAAAATGCATAGTAGAATCATAGAAAGTGTGGCAGGCCAAAGATCCAAAAGAAAAGATGGCTGCAGGCCTGACAAATTTGCATTTATGAAATCTGTTCAAGTTGAGCCTCACAGATTTTGTGTGTGTTGAGGTCTTTGAGTCAGCGTTGACATCTGGCAATTGCTTGGACTAGTCTACAGTTTTCTTGGCAAGGTTTTTCAGAAGTGGTTGGCACCCTACTGGCATCTTGAAGAAGGGTTAATTACATATCATGCAGAGTGTTTCTCCAAGCCATTGGTTTACTGACCCAGGAGGAGTCTCGTTTTTTGAAAATCCTGTTATTATGCTGCTATGCTGTTGCTAAGTGTGACTCACATTCAGTCCACTAACTTTTCTTCATCTAATAATTTCAGTCTTTTGGATCATCCTAAGTCCCGAATTAGAGAGGCACATTCTGCAATCATTTTTAATTTCCAGCACTAGATGTCTGCCTGTAATATCTGAAATTTGGTGGTTTAAACTTTTTCATTTTAAGGGGAATGTCCTGTAGTCGGCATAATATAGTTTTAAAAAGTGAATAAAAATAATAATATGATTAAAGAATCTGAAAATGTTGATTAAATAATAATATAAATCACATAAGGGATGCGGTGGCATAGTGGATAAGATGCTGAGCTTGTCGATCAGTAAGGTCATCAGTTCGGCAGTTTGAATCCCTAGTGCTGCATAATGGAGTGAGCTCCTATTATTTGTCCCAGCTTCTGCCAACCTAGCAGTTCGAAAGCACGTAAAAAATGCAAGTAGAAAAATAGGAACCACCTTTGGTGGGAAGGTAACAGCACCTTCAGCATTTAGTCATGCTGGCCACATGACCACAGAAACATCTTCAGGCAGTGCTGGCTCTTTGGCTTTGAAACAGAGATGAGCATCGCCCCCTAGAGTCGGGAACGACTGGCACATATGTGCGAAGGGAACCTTTACCTTTATAAATCACATATTGACATTTTGTATCATCACTAAACTCATATGGTCATTAATTAGTAAATATAACCAATCATAATAATCTGCTTTATAGATAAGGGAAATTTACTTTCTGAGTTCACAATCTTAGAAGAACTTTTTGTCCCTTTGAATGTACACTAGCCGGCATACGTTAAAATGAAATTTCATTGCCTACAGCTCTCAAAAGGGCTCCACCTTTAATATACGCTACATAAACAAGGCAAAATAAATAAATACAAAATTATGCATAAACCAAAATATATTATCTTCTTTTTGGATTAACAAAATAGATGCATAAGTGTCAGGGGAGAAAGATGAGGGTGCCCTGTTAAGAAATAGACAGTACAGTGTCACGATTCAAGTTCTTCCCTCTATATTTTTTCATTTTCATGTTATTTATTTGTCAAGCATGTATTAGATATCATATATAAATATAAACATGATTTTCAATACATGAAATGGATACGAATAAAAAGCAAATTAGGACCAGGACGATAGGCACGATGTTGCGCTTATGCATGCCTCCCTTAGGAATCTCTTGGGGGGGGTCGACAGGTAAGTGTTTCAGATAATTTTATCTACTATGGTTAGGTCAGACCAAAGACAGCATAGTTCTAGGTTGTATACTTGTATGTAAAGCCATGACACAATTATGAAAAGGCTGAATTTGCACCATGATATCACAATTCACATTTTGTTCTTTTGTCAATATCGGGATATGACTGGATAATGATTTTTGTAATGTGGATAACAGATGGGAGAAAATATTCAATTATCTATGTTATGGTGGAATTTAAGTGGTGAAACAAGAGGTATTATCATTATTGAGAACAACCCAGAGGTAAATATCTGAAATAACTGATGCAAATACTGAAATGTTAATAACTGCAACAGCAGTTGAACACCACTTCCTACCCTTATATTTAATTTAAATAGAATGTGGTCCTTGTGGGTGAATTGGCTTCAATAATCTGCAGCGACACTGATGCATAAGTAATAACTTCAATTTGCTACTTGACATTGTGACCCAATCACACAATGCTTGAGTCTCTGGTTTGCAATTGGCTTGCTTTCTGTAGAAAAAAAAATAGTTGTGTGTATACTATGCACATAAAAACTAAATATTTTACTTATTTTATTTTACTTAATTTTATATTATTTTGTCACCAATTCCCTTAATGGTTCAAGGAAGGCAATTTAGAAAAATACAATTAAAACAGTGGAATTGCAATTAAAACAATCCCAAAACACATTATCAAAACAATTTAATTAAATCAAGAAGAGAGGGATAGACTCAAGATCACGTGAAGTGTTAATATCAATTTATAATGCCTTGGTAAGGCCGCACTTGGAATGCTGCATCCAATTTTAGTTGTCACGATGTAAAAAAGATGCTGAGACTCTAGAAAGAGTGCCAGAAGAGCAACAAAGATGATTAGGGGACTGGAGGCCAAAACATATACAGAACAGTTACTAGAATTGGGTATGTCTAGTTTAATGAATTGTAGGTTGTACAGTAATAGAGTATTCTGCAAGTAACACAGTCCCAAGTCAGATAAGTCTTGTAAACATCTTGAATTGGTCCTGGAATAAAAATGATGAAACACTTTCACACAAAGATAATGTATGATGCTCAGAAGGCATTTCGCACCATTTTCATCCCGATTTCATGGACCACTAGTTTCAATGAGGGATCCAATGTTCACTAGTTTCAATGAGGGATCCAATGTCCTTATCACATATTCCAAGGCACTTTTCCTGCAAAAGGAAGTTATAATGACCTTAGAGATTAATGGAATCATGCTTCAAAGCATTTCCATACAAGAACCATCAAATTACTCATGGTAGAGCTCAGCCAGAACTTTAGAGGTAGATGGCATTTGGATAGATAGAGATTAACAGAGTTAGAAGGGACTTTGTAGGTCCAATCGCCTGCTCAAGTAGACCCTACACTATTTCTGACAGAATGGAAGCCCAGTCTCTTCTTGAAAACTTCCAGTGATAAAGCCGCCACAACTTCTGAAGGCAAGCTGTTCCATTGGTTGATTGATCTCTCTCTGTCAGAAAATTTCTCCTTATTTATTTACAGGTTGAAGCTCTCCTTGTTCAGTTTCCATCTATTATTCCTTGTCTGGCCTTCAGGTGTTTTGGAAAATAGCTTGATTCCCTTCTCTGTGACAGCCTCTCAAATATTGGAACACTGCTATCTTGCATCCCCTGATCCTTCTTTTCACTAGACTAGCCGTGCCCAGTTCCTGCAACTGTTCATTGTATGCTTTAGCCTCCAGTCCTCTAAACATCTGGGTTGCTCTTCTCTGCACTCTTTATAGAGTCTCAACATCTTTTTTATAGTGTGGTTACCAAAACTGGATGCAGCTATCCAAAAACGTCTCCATGGTCATGTGGCCAGCATGACTAAACCACTGAAGGAGTACAGAATGCTGTTACCTTCCCACCAAATGGGGTCCCTATTTTTTCTACTTGCATTTTTTACGTGCTTTCAAACTGCTAGGTTGGCAGAAGCTGGGTCAAGTAACGGGAGCTCACTCTGTTACGCAGTGCTAGGGATTCGAACCACTGAACTGCCAACCTTTCTTAACAACAAGCTCAGTGTCTTAGCCACTGAGCCACCACGTCCCTGAAGCCTCTTCTTGTCTCACATTAATGTTCACAACTCTTTCATAAAATAAGGCATTTTACAATGTGAGTTAGAGTGCTTGGGTGATTTCAAGATTCCAAATTTCAGTCAGGTTGTTTCAGTTTTGCTTTTGTCAATGTGTTATGTCTCTGTTTTTTTTTAAAAGAGCATATATTGCATATGAGCAAAGTATAACTTGAATCAGCTTCTTGCTCTTTGTGACATTTTAATAAGAGTTTAATTAGCGCTATATGTTTTTTTTATCCCAGCAAGATACTTTCTGCATCCAATTGTTTTTTTAAAGGGGAAGGGCGGATATTGAATCAGCTGTATTTCTGAGAAAAACAGCATTTGCTAGACATATTTACTGTGCATGTCATTTTACAGTCGTATGCACCACTTAACATCTGGGATTTAAGTTATGCACTGCCTTCATTTGAATTTTGTCCAAATTCTGGAGAAAAGATTAGACTCCAAAATATGAAAAAGCAAATGAGTTTCCACATCAGGTGGCTCACACAATGGGAAAGGTTTGTGCATGTGTATATTTTCCCCCTAACGCTTTCTAGGAGTACATTGTGTTTTTAGCTTTTTAAACAAATTGAAATAGTATATCTCCATTTGCCAAAGAAAATTAAAACTATTATTAACAAACAGTAGGTAGCATTGATGTAGATATGCTTTATAAAGTATGTAGAACTATAGGAAGGAATCATAGCTGAACAGATTTTAAGGGACTTCAGACTCATTGGTTAAAAATGAAACAGGCATCCATGTGAGATCAATTGTGAAACAAGTTTTTTTTTGTTGAACTGAACATAAGAATCAATTATTGTCTTGTGTGGTTCATAATACAGCAAGAAAGAAGTAACAAAAATCCTGAAATCAAAATTTTTGCCCTTCATTTGCATATAAAGATGGAGAAAACACTGATGCAAGGAGTGGTTTGAACTTGTCTGGATTCCTGAAACTATAAAAAAAATGGTCCTATCTTAATGAGTGTGAAGGACACAACTCAAAAGCATAAATAACACTTTTAATATTGAAAGGGAACTCTAAATCTGATGATGTCATAGCTCTATTTTAGCAATTGTTTTCACAATTTATTTGTACAATAAATTTATATATCATTTTTCTGCCCACTAGTGTGAACCAAGTGATATTTCCAGGGGTGGGTTTCAAAATTTTAGCAACTGTTTGTAATGTGTCCCTTTCTGGACTTCTGGAGCTTCTGGGAGGCCCATTTTCACCCTCCCCCAGCTCCTGAGGCTTTCTTTGAACTTCCAGGAGGGTGAAAATGGCCTCCCCTGGGCACCAGAGGTGAGAGACTTCCAGAACTTCGGGGAGGCCTGTTTTTCACCCTCCCAGAGCTTCCGTGTGAGCCCTGATCTTACCTGGCATCCATAATGGGCTGTGTGGAGACTCCTGAGTGGGTAGGGGTGGATGTGGCCAGCCAGTCCTTGCAACTACTAGTAAAACTAGCATCCGGTTCAACTGAACTGGTCCAAATCAGCTAAATCCCACCCACCCCACCGCCCTAGACATTTCATAGAAACATTGGATTTCTTGGGGATCTGAGGTAGGAAGCCATGTAAATTCCATGTAATCATTTACCATGAAAATCAAAGAAAGAGTTGTAAGACAGTGTGGCATATACATTTAATAAATAGAAAATACAAAAATAAGCTCTTCTACTTGAGTCCTTTACAAGTCTCATTTTCCTTACTAAGTATCATGTCATGCAATTTCTCATTTAAAAGATAATAGAGACTTTCTAAAGTTTTTCAGAACTTGCTTCACTTTCTCAAATTTAACATCTGATTAGTCTTAAAGAGATGATTCTGCAAAACTTTTTAACTCTATAATATTACATCTGTGTTAGGTTTTGACAGGAAAGTACACTTTTATAGTTAGAATTTCCTCTCTTTCACTGGGAACACCATAAGATATGACATTCTTGAATGTTGTTAAATCCTAGTTATCTTGGTTAGTCTGTGCAGTCGCTTGGCATAATTTAAATTTAAGAATTGGAGAAAGAAATTATGTGGAAAAAATAAGGGTGTCCAGCTCTAGAGGATTTATTTAACAGTGAAGAGTATTTTTCCCCCCTGTCTTGGATTTTCTGATGCAGAAAAAGTATTATTTCAAAGCCTTTGAGGCTTTGATGTAAAAAGCAAAAAATCATGTCCTGAATGGAAAAGCTTGCTAAGCTTGTAAAATTATGATTTTGTTAGAATTATTTTGAAAACTGTGCTGTGCAGCCAGAAGATGTTTTGAAGGCCACCAAAATTGGCAGCCCCACAGTTGGAAATCAGGTCCACTCAGTGAAGATGACTAGGAGGAATTGCAATCTTCTGAAATTCCTTATGTGGGATTACCATTTCTACCTCAATCTCAAAAGGAAACAGAAAATTATGACTGCTGGATGCCTCTTCACCGAGACCCTAGAGTGGGAAAGAGAGGCATATATATTATGGTGGCCAGGTGAGGCCTCTCCAATTGAATCAAAAGGTTTGCATAAGCAATTGGATTACATGGAAAGTGGTTGCCTAGCAAGAAAGTGGAAAAACCAACTGATGATAAGGCAGGACAATCCATAGATGAATAGATGAATCCATGAAAAATTGATGATCACTGATACATGGGGAATGGGACCATGGGGGAGGAGGAGGAGGAAAAGGAGGAGGAGGAGGAGGAGGAGGAGGAGGAGGAGGAGGAGGAGGAGGAGGAATCTTTCCATTCATTCAAATGGTGAGGTCTTTTGAATTGTAGGTTTCTTTAGCTTTTTTTTTTTAATGGAAAATGATATGTATTTTTCTGGTCCACTGAATAAATATATATATGAAACAGAACACAATTGTTTATATTCTGCAAGTATACATGCACACAACAGAAGGAGTGATGGAGAGAGAAGATAGAAAGTGACACACACTGAGGGACATTGGGGTTGTTAAATGGATATTAGCAAACTATACTCAGATGCCAAAAAAAACCTATGGTTTATTTTTTTTTAGCATTTTTATATTCTTAAAACTTTTAAAAAATGTTTTTTAAATACATACGTATATAATGATCTAAATGTCAAAGAAACAGGTTCATGTGATATTTTTTTCCTTTGTTTCTTTAATGGCTTGGTTCCTTCTTAACTACTAAGTCTAAGGCAGAGGTGTCAAACTCATGTCATCACGTCAGCATCATGTGACATATCAGGACTTTTTTTCCTGTTTGCTAAACCAGGAGTGGACGTGACCAGTGAGTGACACATCTGGCCCGTGGGCCAGGAGTTTGACAGCCCTGGTCTAAGGTATCTTTTCCTGGCATTTGTCGATGCTTGCTTCATCTTTAGGAATGGCAGCTTCTGCCTCGTCTCACAATTAATATAACTTCAATGATTATACCTTCTATAAATAATGATGCTATTCTCCCACCATATTGTGTGCAAAGTCTATAGTTGTTTACAATTTCCAACCTAATGTAGACACAACAACAGACTATGGGGATCCGAAACAAAAATGCAAGAAACCCAGATATAAATTCAGAATACAAATTTGTTCTAACGCTCCTGCAGAGTCAAATGACATCGTCCAAACTAGTCCTTGTACCGGTTCATCTTCTAAAGTAACAGTCACGTTATTATCAACAGCGGCCGTTTATGCATTTTCCAGCAAGCTCTTATGATTTAGTGCATGGTATCCCTTAAATATCTGTAAAAACATATCTAAGTTTTCAGAATGTTACAGAATGTCACAAAAGAGCAATTAAAAAACAAAAGATTTTTGTAAACAATCAGATATTTTATCCAAATCCTGTTCGATTCTGAAGTTTTTCAAATAAAATGTATGAGCTTCTGGCAATGTGGAAGGCATAAGTTCTCTGATTGATTGACAAATGGATTGCACAAATCTCTGTGCTGCCTCAATCAAAATGACTCTTGGCAGACTGCATAAAAAAAGTATATATCTTATGAGTCTGTGCCTGCCAGATCTTGGACATAGGACAAAATAGCCAAACTGTGGGAAAAGGTGAATGTAGGGCAGAAAAAAATAATCATTAAGACTAGATACTAATACAGATGTAGCCAATTTGTTATTTCTGGACCAGTGTGTGAATGAAAATATATTAAAAAATAATGACAAAGATACAGCAACAACCTTTGCATTCACAGTGGAGATACTAAAGTGGTAGGTAGCTTCTGCATATTAAGTTCAAGTATAAACAATAAAGGAATCAGCAGTGAAGAAATAGCACTTGGTAGGGGAGTAATGAAGGTGTTTGAAAATATATTCAGATGGTATAATAACTGCAAAGATTGGAATTATGCTGGTAATTGTTTTCTTTGTAACATTATGAATGTGAGAGTTGAAGCAGGATACAAAGAGGGTTATGCTTCTGAACTTTGTGCTAGAAAAGACTCCTAATTATAAACGATAATTTTTTTATCCCTTTTGGGAGGGAGAAGCATAGAATACAAGTATGTTTTCCTCCTTCTTTTTATTTCTCACAGCACCCTGTGAGATGGGCTGAGAGTTAGTGACTGGTCCAAAGTTACCAAGCTGGATTTTATTACACCACGGCTATTATAGAGCTGTGGAGGCCCAGGAGTTAGGATGCAGTACTGCAGGCTACTTCTGCTGACTCCTGGCTGCCAGCAGTTTGGCAGATCAAATCTCACCAGGCTCAAGGTTGACTCAGCCTCCCATCCTTCCGAGGTGGGTAAAATGAGGGCCCAGATTGTTAGGGGCAATGTGCTGACCCTGTAAACCATTTAGAGAGGGCTGTAAAGCACTGTAAAGCGGTATATAAGTCTAAGTGCTATTGCTATTACTGTTATCTAAAGGAGGACTAAAACTCACACTATCCCATTTCTGGTGTAGCTACTTAATTAGTACATCAGATGGAGTCTATAGAAATCAAAACAAATCAAAACAAAAGAATAGCAATAGCAATAGCAGTTAGACTTATATACCGCTTCATAGGGCTTTCAGCCCTCTCTAAGCGGTTTACAGAATCAGCATATTGCCCCCAACAATCCGGGTCCTCATTTTACCCACCTCGGAAGGATGGAAGGCTGAGTCAACCCTGAGCCGGTGAGATTTGAACAGCCGAACTGCAGAACTGCAGTCAGCTGTAGTAGCCTGCAGTGCTGCATTTAAGCACTGCGCCACCTCTGCTCTTAGAAAAAAATCAATGCAGAATTCTTCTTTTAGGACCAAATAACCAAGCTTAAATTCTAATAATTTTAGACACATTATCCAAAAATCCAGTTCTTGTGAGAATGTTGGGAAATATGGAAGGAAAAAAACCAGCGGACAATCCAATAGCGAAATAGAGGGACTCGATTAAAGTGGTGATGAATTCATTGTTAGTAAGTCTGAAAGGCAGGGTTAGGGACAGATCTTTCTGGAGAAGGTCCATCCATATGATCACCAAGAGTGAACACTGACTTGATGGAGCATAATAATAAGTAATTTGACTGTGATGGAGCTTGGATAATTATCTTTCTCCACTTCACTCATATTCTCCCAATGACTTTTTAAAACAGCCAGTTGCATATTAGATTCCTGTTATACAAAAATAAACAAATAAACAGGATATTGAAATTACTGAGATTACAATTTTTCCCCTTTAGCACACTATATATCATACATATGATATATGTCTGTCTGTCTGTCTATCTATCTATCTATCTATCTATCTATCTATCTATCTATCTATCTATCTATCTATCTATCTATCATCTATCTATCATCTTGATGGATTTTTGATTGATTTGATTTTATTGAAAATTTATATGCCGCCCTTTTCCCTGAGGGGACTCAGGGCGGCTTACAACAATAAAGGGAAGGGAGTGCAAGACAAGACTTAAAAAAGAATCGTGGTTAAAGAAAATTGGTCATAAAACACAACATTCACTCAACATTCGGGCGGGGTGAGAGTCATCCTATCCCCAGGCCTGACGGGATAGCCAGTTCTTAAGTGCTGTGCGGAAGGCCTGGACTGTGGTGAGGGTACGAATCTCCACGGGGAGGTTGTTCCATAATGTCGGAGCGGCAACTGAGAAGGCTCTCCTCCGCGTAGTCGCCAGTCGGCACTGACTGGCGGATGGAATTCGGAGGAGGCCTACTCTGTGCGATCTGATGGGACGCAGGGAGGTGATTGGCAGGAGGCGGTCTCTCAAATAGTCAGATCCACTACCATGGAGCGCTTTGTAGGTGGTAAGTAAAACCTTGAAGTGCACCCGACGATCAACAGGTAGCCAGCGCAGCTCACGGAGGATTGGTGTTATATGGGCGAACCGAGGTGCGCCCATGATCACTCGCGCGGCCGCGTTCTGGACTAGCTGAAGTCGCCGGATGCTCTTCAAGGGCAGCCCCATGTAGAGCACATTGCAGTATTCCAGCCTAGAGATCACAAGGGCTCGAGTGACTGTTGTGAGAGCCTCCCGGTTCAGGTAGGGCCGCAACTGGCGCACCAGGCGAACCTGGGCAAATGCCCCCCTGGTCACAGCCGACAAATGGTGGTCAAAACTCAGCTGTGGATCCAGGAGGACTCCCAAGTTGCGGACCCTGTCTGAGGGGGTTAAATTTTGCCCCCCCAGCCTGATTGGTGGAACATTAGCCAAATTTTTGGGAGGGAAACACAACAGCCACTCGGTCTTTTCCGGGTTGAGTACCAGTTTGTTAGCTCTCATCCAGTCTTTAACAGCCTCAAGGCCCCGGTTCATCACGTCCACCGCTTCATTGAGTTGGCACGGGGCGGACAGATACAACTGAGTATCGTCCGCATACTGGTGGTATTTTATCCCGTGCCTTCGAATGATCTCACCCAGCGGTTTCATGTATATGTTAAATAGCAGGGGGGACAGAACCGAACCCTGCGGCACCCCATAGGTTAGGGGCCTCGGGGACGATCTCTCCCTCCCCACCAACACCGACTGCGACCTGTCCGAGAGGTAGGAGGAGAACCACTGTAGAACAGTGCCGCCCACCCCCACCTCCCGCAGTCGTCGCAGAAGGATACCATGGTCGATGGTATCGAAAGCCGCTGAGAGGTCAAGGAGAACCAGGATGGACGCATAGCCTCCATCTCTGGCTCTCCAGAGATCATCGGTCAATGCGACCAAAGCGGTTTCAGTGCTGTAACCGGGCCTGAAGCCAGACTGGAAGGGGTCAAGGTAGTTAGCTTCCTCCAAGGTACGCTGAAGCTGTAAGGCCACCACCTTCTCAACAACCTTCCCCAGAAAGGGGAGGTTGGAGACTGGACGATAGTTGTTAAGAATTGCTGGATCCAAGGACGGTTTCTTCAGGAGGGGCCTCACCACCGCCGCCTTAAGCGCGGTGGGGAGGTGTCCCTCCCGAAGAGAAGCGGTAACAACCGCCTGGATCCAGCCTCGTGTCACCTCTCTGCTGTTGGCAGTCAGCCAAGAGGGACACGGGTCCAGTATACAGGTGGAGGAACTCACAGCTCGCATAGCCTTGTCCACATCCCCGGAGGCAACATCCTGAAACTCAACCAGAGATGGTCTACCAAGTTATTCCCCTGTGTCCCGGCTGGATCTGCAGGGGTGGAGTCCAGTTCCGATCGAAACCGAGCAATTTTGTCCGCCAAGAACTGACTATATTCCTCAGCCTTACCCTGCAGGGGGTTCCCCGTCTCCCTCCTATTTAGGAGGGAGCGGGTTATCCTGAACAGGGCGGCTGGGCGAGACTCGGCGGACGCTACCAAGGAGGCAATGTGTGATCTTTTGGCGGTTCTCAATGCCCAAATATACTCCTTGGTGCAGGCTGTCAACAGTGCTCGGTTCGATACGGACCTATCGGATCTCCACCGGTGCTCTAGGCGTCTCCTCCGGCGCTTTATCTCGCGGAGCTCCTCGGTGAACCAAGGGGGTCTCCGCGAGCCGCTGACCCGGAGGGGCCGTAGTGGCGCAATTCGGTCTAGAGACTCCGATGCCGCCGAGTGCCAGGCCGCAGCAATAGTCTCCGCCGAACTGTGGGCGAGAGCATCTGGAATGACCCCAAGCTCCGTCTGGAACCTAACAGGGTCCATCAGTCGCCTGGGGCGGAACCACCTGGTCGGTTCCTCCTCCCTACGGTGGGGGTTTGGCCTCCGGAAGTCTAGCCTCAGTAGGTAGTGGTCTGACCACGACAGGGGAATGGTCTCATTTCCCCTCAGACCAAGATCATAACTCCACTGCTCCGAGAGGAATACGAGGTCGAGTGTATGTCCTGCCAAGTGGGTAGGGCCTCGAATTACCTGGGTCAGGCCCATGGCTGTCATGGAAGCCATGAACTCCTGCGCTCCATCAGAGTGTTCACCGAGCGAAGGCAAATTGAAGTCCCCCAGAACCATCAGTCTAGGGAACTCAATTGCTAGCTCGGCTATTGACTCGAGGAGCGCAGGGAGGGCCGCTGCAACGCAGTTGGGAGGCAGGTACGTTAGCAGCAAACCCGCTTGACCCTTGAGGTCCAACTTCACTAGCAGGGACTCACACCCGACAAGCTCCGGAGCAGGGATCCTACGAGGAGCTAAAGACTCCCGGACTACAATAGCCACACCGCCACCCCTTCCCTGGGCTCTCGGCTGATGAAGCACCTGAAACCCGTCTGGGCACAGCTCTACGAGGGGGACTCCTCCCTCTGTGCCCAGCCATGTCTCAGTAATACATGCCAGGTCTGCCCCCTCGTCTACAATCAAGTCCCGGACGAGGGGAGCTTTATGGATAACAGACCTGGCATTTAGCGACAGCAGCCTGAGACCAGGGTCCTGATCGCTCACGCCATCTGACCTTGGAGTGGGACTCATAGGGCCGGAAGGAGGGATCTCTGCAATATAGCGAACCCTCCTTCCCCTATAATGGCCAGCCCTAAAGTCCCCGCCATATCTGCCTCTCCCTGTTATGACCGCAATGCTCCGACTCTCTCCCGTGGGCATAATTCCCCCAACCACCCCAATGGCCCCCGCTTGCCCCGCCAGGTCCTCCGAATCATTCATACTCAAGCTCTCACACAAGCAGTCCTCACTGATGGAATTAAAACACAAATACAACTAATAACAATAAAAGTGAGATCATTCATACAACCAGACAATCCCATGCACTCAACATACCAGTTAAAAATTAGAAAATGATAGGGTTGCGCAGGTTCAAGATAATATTGAGTTCGTAATAGTCCAACGTAATCGACCGCCCTCTCCTGAGGGGGGGGGATCACACCCTAATGGGGGGCTCCACTCTTCTCCTTCTGCTCTGCCCCAAGGGGATGGATGGATGGATGGATGGATAGATAGATATAGGTATAGATATAGGTATAGGTATAGATATAGATATAGATATAGGTATAGGTATAGGTATAGGTATAGGTATGTATAGGTATAGGTATAAGTGGTTTACAGAGTGGGCATATTGCCCCCAACAATCTGGGTCCTCATTTTGCTCTTGGAAGGATGGAAGGCTGAGTCAACCTTCAGCCAGGGGGGAATTGAACTGTTGACAGTTGGCAGAATTAGCCTGCAATACTGCATTCTAACCACTGCATCACCATGGTGCTTAATTAAAGATTTTGGCTTTTAAAATATTTTTGTGTGTGAGTGATTATGGTCATATAATTATGTGTCATAGTGTTATTATGTGTCATAGTATTATTATATGATCCTGTATGAGCTAGTTTGGTGTAGTTAAGGCACCAGGCTAGAAATCAGGAAACTATGAGTTCTATTCCTGTCCTTGCTGTGAAAGTAAGCTGGTTGATCTTGGACTTGTCACTCCCTTTCAGTTCATCCATCAGACTCAGTTCAGAAGCCAGTTGATCAATTCCTATAGTAGCGAAATGGATCAGTAGTCGATTTGATCAAAAAAAAATCAAAGTCAGACCCTGCACTTATGGAAACATGCCAGGAAAGGGGGAAAAACTATTATGTGACCAAGTCCTCAGTCTACTCTCCTGATGATATCTATTTCAAATGGCCATCAAACCTATCAAACATCAAACATATAATTCATCTTCATTGGAATCTAGGATCTATTATGTTGAGCATTTCCTGTAATCATGCTGGTTTTCCCCATTCTTTCTTTGTCTCCATCAAAATAGAATGACGAGAATCAGGCATTATGCAATAAGAGAGGCAAAAATAGTTGAGTAGAGATTAGATGGGAGGTAAGGTCAGTCTTTTGGAAAAGGAGATTGGCTTCATTTAAGAATCCATCAGAGGCCAATTAGTCCATCTGGTGAACCAGATTACACTCATTGGCTGGAGGTAGCCTTTCTGTGATGTTATATCACAGACCATTCATTGTACACTAATTGTAATTATGCTCGTATATTTAATTATGTTTGTAATATATTTTCCCATGACATGTCTATGGAATTATAGAGCTGGGGTAACATTGGAAGTCATCAAAATGCAGCTACAGTTTCATTAATGTCCAGAAAAAGAGATTCTGTTTCTACCTTGTAAGGAAGGCTGTTCTATTGTTGAACAGTTCTTATTGGTTCAATCCAAATCTGTCCTCATACAATTTAGAGAACAAGCTTATTGGGTAAAATTTCATATAAGTTAAAACCATCCTTATGTCTTCTTCTGTAAGTTTATCTTCTAAAGTCTAGACTAAAAACAGATTTAATCAATCTTTGTAGGACTTCTTCATCTGGCTGTCCTTCTGTGGACATGCTCAAATTGATCAACGTTCATTGTAAAATATGATACCCAGAACTGGTCATAAATCATTTCTGAAAGTAGAAGTTGTGAAAATCAGGCTTGTCAGATGTTACATCTTTTCTATCCTGTTCTACGGAGTAGAGAGTTGGTCCCTGACAGAAAACCACTTGTAGAAACTAGGAGCATTTGAAATGTGGATTTACAGGCGGATGTTACATATAAGGTGGGTTGACAAAATCACAAATGAGGAGGTGATAAGCCACCTGGGAAAGCCAAGGGAAATAATCAAAACCATTAAAGAGCTAAAGTTAGAATATTTTGGACTTGTGATGCGACACCCAGAAAAATACGGCATTCTTCATTTAATCCTCTAGGGAAAGACTGAAAGCAAACGAGGTCCAGACGGAAGAAAAACATCATGACTTCAAAACCTAGGGGACTGACAAAAATAGGATTGCCAACATGATCACCAACATCTGATGACGGATATGGCACAAGAAGAAGAAGAAATAGAAGTTCCATCTTGTCTTTTTCTGGTTGCTTCTGCCTAATTACTGGATTAGGTATTTTATAGTTTTTCTGCATTTAGAATAATCACAAAGAAAATACACCCTATGATTGTATGGCCTAGATGACAGTATTCTATCTTTGATAAGTTCTGCATGTGTTCATTAGCAGACTCTTAATATTCACCTTGACTTAAATTTAAACTGTTGCTGGAATTGCAAATGAGATCACATTACAAGCTCCATGTTAAGACAATGCCCCCAGGGCAACAAAATGCTGTTTAATGCTAATTTTAGTGTGTGTGTGTGTGTGTATGTGTGTATGTGTGTATGTGTGTATGTGTGTATGTGTGTATGTGTGTATGTGTGTATGTGTGTATGTGTGTATGTGTGTATGTGTGTATGTGTGTATGTGTGTATGTGTATGTGTATGTGTATATGTGTATATGTGTATATGTGTATATGTGTATATGTGTATATGTGTATGTGTATGTGTATGTGTATGTGTATGTGTATGTGTATATGTATATGTATATGATGTATATGATGTATATGATGTATATGATGTATATGTATATGTGTGTGTGTGTGTGTGTGTATATATATATATATATATGTATGTATGTATGTATGTGTGTGTATGTATATATATATATATATATATATATATATATATATATATATATATATATATATATATATATATATATATATATATATATATATATATATATATATATATATATAATGTTTTTCTAGCAAGTTGGCACAAAAAAATCTTTTTAAAAGTCTTATATTAAGATTTGGTTATATTACTGTACATAATCCTTTCAAATTAATTCAATGTTATCCTGTTTCTATTAGCATGGGAATAGCCTTTATTGACAGCTTTTTTCATGTTGATTGCTATCACAATGTATGCTGCAAAGAAAAAAAATCTTCATAAAATGTGGTACCATTATTAAAAGCAACTACATGGCCAAATGTTACCTGAAAACAAGGGGCATCGAAAGCACCCTCTCCCAGTCTCAGCATCAAGTGTTTTCTGTGAGTGTTTCTCACTCTTGGCAACTTGAAGATGTGTCCACTTCAACTCCCAGAATTCCTTAGCTAATATGACTACCGTATTCTTCGGAATATAAGACGTATTTTTCAGAGTATAAGATGCACCTTTTTCCCTCAAAAAGAGGCTGAATATCTGGGAGCGTCTTATACACTGAATACAGCATTTTTGCCTCCCAAAACCCTGCCCCCTTTGCAAAAATGGCTGTGCATAGCCTTTAGGAGGCTTTCGGAGTGCTCCTGAGGGCTGGGGCGGGAAGCAGAATGAGCGGGAAATGGGATGTTTTTTGCTCAATTTTGCCCTCCCAGCCCCCAGGAGCATTCTATAAACCTCCTAAAGGCTATGCATGCCCTTTTTTTTGGAAAAAAAATGAGACCATTTTCATGAAAAACTGGCCGTTTTTGGGAGGTCTGCAGAGTGCCTGTTTTTTGCCTGTTCAAAATCTTGATGCGTCTTATACTTCAGTTTGTGTTATACTCTGAAAAATATGGGGAATTCTGGGTATTGAAGCCACACATCTTTAAATTGTCAAGGTTGAGAAACACTGGTTTTTGTTGCGCTTGCAAGTTACTTTGGTGATGTATATATTTTTTCTTCAAAACAATACTTTTGACATTTGAGTAACAAACTAACACAAAAAATATCTTTGGGAGTTTTCTGCCTAATAGTTAATTAAAAAATCGAGTTGTTCCACTCTACTATCACTCATAAACTTATTGTTAGCAAGGTGAGTGTGCTTTAAAACATGGGAGTCAAAGATCTTGAAATCTCTCAACTACCAAACCACCTCTTGGGATGGAAGTTGCCTTTATTTCCAGAAACACCCATCTCACATTTCATTTGAGAGTTTAAGACTCCAAACATCATACTCCTTATTCAATTCCACCACCACCATCCTCAACAAGCCTCAACAAGTCTGTGTAGTAGATTGAAAGAGGTGATTGACCCACTGGTGGGATTCAGCCAGTTCGCACCAGTTCAGGAGAACCAGTAGTTAACTTTCTGATCAGTTTGGTAAACTGCTGGTTGGAGGAAATCATTAGGACAGAGAACCGGTTGTTAAATTAGTTGAATCTCACCACTGGACTGACCCATAATATGACTTTCTAAGCTCCCATCTGAGAACTAGAACTAGCATATCATTCTCCAAGCTCCTAGTTCAACTTTAACCCCTACACATTTTGATATAAACATTAGGATAGAATAAGACATTTTGGGTCTCCACTTAAAACTGAATATATTATTGGAGCAAAGCAACACATCTTGGCTTTTCTTTATGCCCAATAGGATAATATGTCAGGATTCTGAGGATTTCAACCTACTCACAAATACACAGTTGTCATTTTTTTTGGCAAAGAATGCTTCATTTACCAGCATATGAGTCTTTCCTTAATTTCCTAATCTTCTCTGTCATTTACTGTATTTAATCAGAAAGAAGTTCTCTTAGGAAAATTGATTATGTACCACAGGTGATATTCAGCAGGTTCTGACCAGTTCTGGAGAACCATTACAGAAATTTTGAGTAGTTCGGAGAACCAGTAAACATCACCTCTGACTAGCCTCACCCCCATCTATTCTCTTCCTCTCAAGTCCCAACTGATCGGGAGGGAATGGGGATTTTGCAGTAACCTTCCCCATGTCCACCAAGCCATGCCACGCCCACCAAGCCACACCCATAGAACTGGTTGTAAAAAAAATTGAACCCCATCATTGCTATGTACCCTTTCAATTGACCAATGAGAGAAGGATTGCAAGGACTGTCGTTAATTATGAAGAAAAGTTTAGCCATCATTTGTGACAAAAATGATGGCAATGTTCAACTTTATGACTTGGCTGCAGTAAAAATCATGATAAACTCACTTTGGTGAGTTATATACAAGTGTCACATTCATACCCTATGGCCTATGCATTCTAAAGCATATCTTCCAAATTAAATCCAAAGCATAGAACAGCTCTCGTTATTCTATTTTGATAACCAAAAAAAGGAAACAGAGTTATCAGTTCCAGAAATAATTCATAGTGACATGCTGATGTATTCAGACAATTTATTATCTAAGTTCCTAAAAATGAGTTTCTGCATCTCAGATGAAAAACTGCATCCTGTGTATCCGAAAAAGAAGTCAATCCTTTCTCAAAGTAAGCCACACTGTGTTTGGTATATAAAAAATAATCATCCTGCTACTAATGGCAGTTTATCTGACATGAATATGTGATAAAGGGTAAAGCAAAGGGAAGCTGCAGGGTGAGGGGGAGAGGAAAATATTATAACAACATTTATTAGAAATATGCCCGATCTTGAGAGACTGTGCAGATGGATATGCAGATGTGTGGAGATGGAAGATTATCTTTCTATCATCTGGAGTAATCTCCAGAGTAGCTAGCAATTTCCAAAAGAGTTAGGAGCCCAGCTATAAGCTTGTCCTTTCCATGCCGTTGTGACATTAGGCAAGAAGGGGAAAGATCTTACCAATTCCACACACACTCCTAATATTTCAGAAGGTAGAGAATAATTAAAATCTGAATAAACTGGGAAAAAATTAACACTGCCTTCTTTTCAGTAAAAGATTGTGGATTGGCTATGATTTTGTTTTTTTGTTTTTGTTTTATTGCAAATTTATATGATCTAATATGCTGTCCACAAAGCAGCTTTCACTGCTGATAGTTCAGTCTCAATGACGCCATTTATTCCTATGGCTGTCCACTGCTTGTGTGCGCTTTATAGGTTTAAGTACAGAGTCAAAAATTAAAATTAAATCTCTTAGAGGTTTGCTTAAGTCACTGAATTTTGCTCTCTTGCAGATTTACTGCTGCAGCTATATGTAGAGAGAGTATATATTTGTATATGAATTATATTTTGGTGTTGAGACATCTAAATTATTTAAAGCAAAGACACCAGGAGAAGCAGTTCCTTATTTCAGACCTTATAATATGTCACTGACATCTATAACTATATAGTTTGGAATGTGACTTCTTCCAAGTCCTAATATTTTAATATCACCTATAGGTAAAGGAAAGGTTCCCCTCACACATTTGTGCTAGTCATTCCCGACTCTAGGGGGCAGTGCTCATCTCCGTTTCAAAGCCAAAGAGCCAGCGCTATCCAAAGACGTCTCCATGGTCATGTGGCCAGCATGATTAAATGCCAAAGGCGCATGGAACGCTGTTACCTACCCACCAAAGGTGGTCCCTATTTTTTTACTTGCATTTTTACATGCTTTTGAACTGCTGTTGGCTCACTCCATTACACAGCGCTAGGGATTCGAACCGCTGAACTGCTGACCTTTCTGATTGACAAGCTCAGCATCTTAGCCACTGAACCACCACGTCACTTTTAATATCACCTATAGGATGGCATTATTTTTATAAATAGTTAAAGAGAGACATACTACACTATGTCAGCCTAATGGCCATAGATTTCTAAGAATTGAAATCCACATAAAAGGACTTAAATTGATTAAGGTTGTGAAACACTGGTCTGTGTTACATTGCGAATTAAGGATGTACACTGGCCACAATATTTGATTTGGTCCTAGTTTTGTGCTTTGTGTAATAGCCTGTTATGATCTGGACTGAAGCAAAGCTGTCTACTTGATTTTGATATCTGAGTCAGAAATGAGATTCAGCTTCTCATTGAAAGCCACAAATGACTCCGACTTGTTATTTTACATAATAGGATGACATTTGCAAACTTTGCTACTGATGAGAGATAATTTGCCCAATTTCAAAGAAGTAGATGAAGGGATTTGAGGATGCAGCTTGCGTTATGTACGGTGATCCTTTCAGAAAAGTCTGGAATTCATAGTCTATATTCAGTCTTCCACATCTTCATTTGGGGATAAAGTCTCTGAGGCAAAGGTAGGCAACCCCTAGGCCAAACGTAACAATGCTTTGTGTAGCTGCAATAGGGTGATTTTGATTGAAGAAAATGTGATCATATCATCAGACCAAAACAGATCTGTGAAACAAAACTGCAGAGTATAGTTGTCAGAACTGCCACATGTAGAATGTGCTTCACATTCATTCAATGTCAATCTGCCATGAACTCTGGGGGAGAGGGTGGAAGGGAGGGGTGGATGCTTGGGGGAAAGAAGCTTACCCCTCAGAGAGCAGCCCTCAAGGCTGTTTCTCTGGGGAAAGAATGCAGCTGTGGAAGTGACTGTTTCAAAAACCTCTCTTTTAAAACTGATGGATGAGGAGGAGACCAGCAATGGGAAGTGTCTGAGAGGGAGAAGCTATATCTAGGGATTTGGCACATGAACCTCAATAAAGCTCAATAAAGCTTTGCTTTACTTGACCTTAAGTCAACTCTACTTTTCTCGACAAATGGAATGAAGCATCATTCTTGCTTAAAGGTTCAGGTTGACCAGGACTTGAATCAAGTGGCCAGTAGAGGGGGCGTGCATAAATGCACTAACGTGCCTATCATCTCTGTCATTGTACTTTTATTCTGTTATTCTTGTTCTCATTTATGTTTGAAAAAATCCCAATAAATAAATAAATATATTGGAACAATTATTATACTTCAACTTCTTCTCTACTCCTTTAGGATCTGTAGTGCATGCACAAAAGCCACTGAAGTAGAATTATCCCAGTCCTGATGCTTTACAAGATGGATGCTTTCCAACACATCCAATATACACTTCAACTGGTGATTTCATATAATATTACTGTTGACATTTCAAAGCACAAGGCAACTTTCCATGGGCTTAGTATCATCATCATTGTCATCATCGTTATCATCATCACTATCATCCTAACAATTGCCTATCCACTGTAGGATGAAGGCTTCCTCCATATGTTTCCAACCAACACAGACTTGAGCCTTCCTTTGCCAATTGGCCCATAATAATTGCTTATGTTGTCACTCCCTCTTATTTTAGGTCTCTTTTGTGGATGCTTTTTATCAAGTGGGATCCATTCTATGACTGCCCTTGAATGAATACGGCCTACTATATTGCCTTTGAAAATCTGCTTGAGCTGGTAAATCCCTGAATTTCAACTATTTCTTAGGAACTGATCACTGCTTTCTGTTTGCCATTAGGAATCACTTAAAAGTTATTGAAAATGAGGGCAAGATTATGAACTTTCTTTGCCATAGGCAAAGGAAGATGAATTTCTTTGCCATTCATCTCATAAGAATGGGATCATGTTCACATTCGTTGTCTCATAATCTGCATAATTACTCAGAAATTGATTTTAAGTTCAGCAACAATGCATTCAAGCATATGTCCTTGGACTGCAAGAGGAATGAATAATTCAAGGGTGAATGATGTAAAATCATGCTGGTCACTGGACTATTATTTACTGTATATGTCTACTTGTATATTCTTGGTTTTCCATGAATTTACACACTGTGAAATGTAAATATTTTTGGACATATAATATGAAGATTAGAGTCTTTGGTGAAGAGTCCAAAACTCAGAAAAAACAAAAGTAGTTGAAAAAGAAACTGATAGAAGATACGATGGATATTGTTAGGGTTCCAAATACCACTCTAACAAAAGAAGACTCCGAGGCTTGAGGTTCCTCAAATTTCCATTTTATTAGAGATGTCATATTGGCACATCTGGGAAAACCCGAATCTAAAAGTTCCAGGTTTTCCCCACCTAAAGCAAAGTTCAAGTCCCTGTCCAGCACCTACATGTCCATCACATGGTCCAATCAAGCACCATCTCAATTGGAGATGCCTCCCAGTCACACTACTCCAGGTGCAGAGAAAGATATCCTTGACTTGCAGAGAAAGGAATGTTATTTTGACTATGTCTACCCCATTCCATACAATCCCCCTCCCAGTTTCCCACAAAAATAAATGTGGCAGGCCTGAAGGCCTAACGCAAAAATGGTTTCCAGGCCTGACTGATGACACTAAATTTAGCTTGCAAGAACTCCAAGAAGCAATAACTGATAGACAGCCTTAGAAATAGACAACCCATTGTGTGATTTAATATCAAAAATGATTGAAGAACCACATGTCTACTCCGTATATAAGAATATAGACAAAGATGTCCACTTATCTTGCATCCTGCAGTGACCAAAATATTTGATAGCATATTACTCTGGATGAGTGGTCATTCAGTTTCTTCTACTCCTCGTCTCCTAAGAAAATGAACTGTCCTCTTGTCTTTATTTCATTGAAGAAGTAGAGGGGTTAATGAATATCTGTGGAAAAACGGGCTTGCAATGTCATTCTTGGCACAAAAATTGCCTTTTTTAGCTATGTGAAATCACAGCTGTGTGATTTATACTGAACAAGAGAAGGATAAAAACTTGCTGGTAGGAGGAATTCAGAGGTGGTCTACTTCTCAACAAAAGGATGTCTAATTATGGGAGGAAATTCTGTAGTCATTAAAGTGTCTAAGCAGCACTGACCAATAAACCTATACTCACTTTGTTTGTTTTCTGTACAGAGAAAGCAGCACTTAAAAATACTACTCAAAAACTGTTTATCGTTTCTGTTTATAAGCAGGCAGTTTTTTTTTTCTCCCCAGAAAGCAAAGTTTCATGGTTGCTCTGGAGCACTCCTATAAAAGTATTACTGAATCAACACAATTCCTGTGTCAGCCTAATTACTGAATCTGTAAAAACTTTAGAATGTTAATGAAGCAATACAGAACTGGTAGTTGGAAATGAAAAAAACAGGGGCTTGTTAACATCAAGAAAGACATCATCCAGGGTGACGCATTATCACCCTTATTATTTGTCATTGCTACAATCATATTTTCAGCGATTTTGAAGAAAACAAGTATTGGCTATCAAAGGGCAACAGATGCTAATAAAATGTCATATTTGCTTTATATCGATGGTTTGAAGCTTTATGGAAAATCAAAATCTAGTCGCTGACAATACTATGAGAATTTTCAGCAAGACATTACAATAGAATTTGGCCTAAACAAATATGCTAAAGTAGCAATAAATCAGGTAAAATCACAAACAATGATGGAACTGAAATGCTTAGCAATAGCACTTAGACTTATATACCACTTCAGTGTGCTTTTTACAGCTCTCTCTAAGCGGTTTACAGAGTCAGCCTATTGCCTCCAACAATCTGGGTCCTCATTTTATCCACTTTGGAAGGATGGAAGGCTGAGTCAAGCTGGAGGCAGTGAGATTTGAACTGCCGAACTGCAGCTAGCAGTCAGCTGTAGCTGCCTGCAGTACTGTACTCTAACCACTGTCAATGGTCAACCCTTTAGGATGAAGCCTAGCAATATCTAGGCATTATTTCAGTAGGATAACATCAAGCATGGACAAGTAAAACATGTGATTAATAGAGAATACATCCAGAAAGTTAAAGATTTGCTAAAGACAAAATTGAACAGTGGAAAAAGCATCAAAGCTGTCAATACCTGGGTCATAATTGTGATACATTATATGCATTAAGAGCCGAGGTGGCGCAGTGGTAGAGTGTAGTACTGCAGGCCACTTCAGCTGACTGCTATCTGCAGTTCAGCGGTTCAAATCTCACCGGCTCAGGGTTGACTCAGCCTTCCATCCTTCCGAGGTGGGTAAAATGAGGACCCAGATTGTGGGGGCGATATGCTGACTCTGTAAACCGCTTAGAGAGGGCTGAAAGCCCTATGTAGCGGTATATAAGTCTAACTGCTATTGCTATTGCTATTATATGGTAAATTTCTACAAAAGATTAAGAAAAAAGTGAATAAAAATAAAAGTGGCTTACAACTGGAACATTAAAAACAAGAGTATGGGCTTGGTTTTAGCTGCTCAACAGCTAACTATACCAATGAACGCTTTGTAAAGCCAAAACTGAAAAATCATCAAATGTTTGAAAGTGTAAATTGCGCAAAGTAGGAGAAGAAATAGTAGATCATATGCTCAGGTCATGCAAGACAATTTCACAAACTGATTATAAACAACAACATAACAGAGTCATCAAAATGACACTTTAAAATTACAATGTGCTAGTAATGAAAAATTAGTGGGAACATATAGTTGAAAATGAATAAAAATCATTTTTATCCATTTAGTAAAAAAAAGGACTAGGTTAAACTATTGTGCATTTCGTAAATACAAACTAGAAAGTCTTGGCATATAACACACCAGATTTAACTGTGGTTGAAAAGAAGAAAGTGTAAACAATTGATGTGGCAATAGCAGGGATGGTAGAGTAGAAGACAGAACTGGAGAAGATGACGAAATATCAAGATCTGAAAACTGACTTTGAAAGATTATGGAATAAACTGGCTGTGGTGGTCCCAGTATCAGGACATATTGGGTACCATCCCAAAAATCTTGGATGGCACCAAGAAAATCTGTGAATTGAAAAAAATTCCATCCATCAATTGCAAAAAGCTACACTGCTTGAATCCACATCGTTTTATTATACCAATATGTTATGATATCCTAGATTCTTAAGAAGAATTTGAAGCATATGAAGGTTGCAGTGATGTGTGGTGAGGATTATGGCTGGTGAGGCATTGACACAAATTTTTTTAGACTTGTGGACTTCAACTCCCAGAATTCCACAGCCAGGCATGCTCAGTTCCAATTTAAGCAACAGCATTTGTTTTTCTCCTTTGCAAAATAAGTTTTCTTCTTTCTTTTTCTTCTCCCTTCCCCTCCTTCCTCCCTCTCTACCTCCCTTCCCCCTCTCAAACACACACAAACACACACACACACAGAGAAGTTGGATTGGACTATCTCTCCTACCCACTTCCCTCTCTCACTCAAACAAACTCTCTCTCAAATAAGCACACACACACACACACACACACACACACACACACACACACACACACACACACACAAAGTTGGATTGGAGGGAGTCAGGGAGACCACAGGAGGAGGCAGGAAGCCAGTCAAAGAGCCATACTGGAGCACACATACTTTCCCCCAGCCCCGGAAGGATCCAGCCCAGCTTCACTGATTACAGGTTTGAAAAGACAACATGGCTCTGCCTGCAATCAAACTACACTTGGGGAGGGAGAGCACTTCCCTCCAGCCTTTGCCCAAAGCCCCACACCAGGAGGATGAAGTTTGAATTCCTTCCCCTCCCTCTGATCCACACGTACCTTTTCCAGCTGTTTCAGAGAGGATTTCAACTTTGCTCTTGCCTGTCATCATGAGAAGAAAAAAAAATGTAAAAGGAAAAAGGCAAGAGCTGAGGTCAGGCTGAGCTAGTTGCTGCCAGAGTCACCGTGGATGACTCTGCTTAACTGTTTAAAAAAGCCTCTAAACAGCGCCCTCTACAGGAGGAGACAGGAGAATGACGTGCCTTACCTACGTCAGGAATTTTTAGGCTTTTAACCTTTGCTTAACTCTGCTCAAGTGATCATAAAACGCCTAAAGTCAGACTAAATGAGGCATGTTGTTCTCCTGCCTCCTCCTGTAGAGGGCGCTTTTTAAGAGGCTTTTTTAAACAGTTAAGCACTAAGCAGATTCATCCATGGTGACTCTGGCAGCAACTAGCTCAGCCTGATCTCAGCTCTTGCCTTTTTCCTTTTTTTTCTTTTTATGATAATAGTGGTGAGGCTCTGCCTCCCCTGCCTCCCCTGACTGCACATCACTGGAAGGTTGCCACCAGCTACAGAACTGGCAGCTGTGACTTTACACTGTTGTGAAAAGAGAATAGCAATAGCACTTAGACTTATATATCACTTCACAGTGCTTTTACAGCCCTCTCTAAGCGGTTTACAGAGTCAGCATATTGCCCCCAATAATCTGGGTCCTCATTTTACCCATCTCGGAAGGAAGGAAGGCTGAGTCAACCTTGAGCCTGGTGAGATTCGAACTGTCAAATTGCAGGCAGCAGGCAGGCAGCAGAAGTAGCCTGCAGTACCGCACTCTAACCACTGTGCCACTGTGGCTCTTGAATATTTGAATAACAATAATAATAGCCATTTTTTCACCTTCCTTTTAATAGAAATTTTCCAACCGTCCCAAATTTATTTGAGTTTGCTTTTTCAGATAAATTTCCTAATCAGTTTTAAAGGAACATAATCATTTAATGTATAGAGATGAAGGGACAAGGTCTGAGGTGGTATTCAGCCGGTTCTATCCAGTTCGGACAAACCAGTAGCAGAAGCTGCTGGAGGCTCCACCCACCTGCCACGACGTAATGCGGAAGCACTGCACATGTACAGACGAGGCATGTGCTAGTGAAGCGAGCGCATGTGCGCTCACATTTGCAAACCGGTAAGGAAAGTAAGTGAAGCCCACCTCTGGATAAGGAATAATGAACCTTCATGATCTCTGTCTCTGCTTGCCTGAATGCTACTCACTCTGGCTGGAATGAATTGTAGTATAAACCTTCTGGAGGGCATCAGGTTCTAGAAGGGTATCATATGGTATCTAGAATAAAGCCTTTTGCAAACTCCTCTCTGATCTCCATAAATGTCCTGAGCAAAAGGACAATTGGAAATCAAAGAATGCTCTGATCTCTATGGATGTACACGCCAAACAAAAGCCCTGGAAACATGCTAGAAAACTCAATTGTCTCATTTGATATCACAACAACAAGAGAAGACAGTTTTTCCCCAAATGCCCTCACTCTGCTTAACAACTAATTCCCACTACACTCTCAAATAATTTACTAAATCTGTATTACTATTATTCTTCTCATCCTTCCTAGCATCTATCTCTTTCCACTTATGACTATAACCATGTTGTTTGTATCTTTACAATTTATATTGTTTTTATTTATTTCCTAGAATGATTTGATAGCTTATTAGTAACCTTGACTATCACTAAGTTGTATATTTTTTATTCTTGATGAATGTATTTTATTCTCCTTATGTACACTGAGAGCTTATGAACCAAAGACAAATTCCTTGTGTGTCCAACCACACTTGGCCAATAAAGAATTCCTATTCTATTCTATTCTATTCTATTCTATTCTATTCTATTCTATTCAGTTCTCAAGTAGTTTGAGGAAAAGGAATTTGCTTTCTAAATGGTTCCAAAGAGACAAGAAATTTATGTTCATCCCTGATTATATTTGACAAGAAAAAATATTTCATTTTATTTTCAATCTTTGCCCACTCACATGGGCTCATGATAGTAAAATACATTTGGTAGAAATGAACTTTCAGGAGTTTAATAGTCTTCAATACCTCTTTGGATCTAAATTTTCATCATAAAAATCCTGTTATTATTTAATTTCACTATAGATTTTCCTTTCTGTTGGAGTACACATGAGCCAGAAACTGCTTTACTGGAAAAAGAGCCTCCTTTAAAGAGTTTGTGATGCTTTAAGGCTAACAAATTATTTTATCTGAAACAAAACAAAATGCATGAGCTTGTATTGTATAGGCAATTATTTTCATCAGATATGAGAGGGAAACTGTGCGGCACAAAATACAGAAATCAATTAATGGAATGTGTACATTTCATCTGCCTTTTAAAAGGGATAACTATCAATACTTCCAGCTAGCAATAAAATAACTTAAAAGCAATGGTGTTTCTATAAACATTTGCTGTATGAGGATTGTGAATAAGTAGAATGTTAGAAAAAAAACATATGTATTTATATTTAAAATAGAAAAACAGACCCTTGTAATTATGATATGCTATAAGGTAAAGGTTCCCCTCATGCATATGTGCTAGCCGACTCTAGGGGGCAGTGGTCATCTCCGTTTCAAAGCTGAAGAGCCAGTGCTATCCGTATCTGTGAACATGTAGTTGGCATGACTAAATGGCGAAGGCACATGGAACGCTATTACCTTCCCACCAAAAGTGGTCCCTATTTTTCTACTTGCATTTTTACATGCTTTTGAACTGCTAGGTTGGCAGAATCTGGGACACGTCACGGGAGCTCACTCTGTTATGTGGCACTACGGATTTAAGCTGCCAAACTGCTGACCTTTCTGATCGTCAAGCTCAGCATCTCAGCCACTGAGTCACCACATCCCTTCAACTAGCACTTGTTATCTCCTTGTTTCTAGTCTGTTCTAGCCTTAACCACAACATCAAATTGCCTCATATTGAAGGACATTTAAGAAAAGATGGGAAGCCATTCTAAATATACAGTATGTAGTAGTCTAAGATGTGCAGTGATTGTGCTTAGCAAACAGGGAACATTTTGGCATTCTTATTAAATGCTTTGTTTTGCAAATAATGAGAACAGTGCAAGCTGTTTTTTTTTCTTTCTTTTTGTCTTTAAATTCCCACCAGAGGATCTCTGAACCACTTTTGGCTTTCAGAGATTGATTCCTGTGGAGCCTAAATCTGATGTGGCTGTCAACTATTTCCCACAGTTGTTAGCGCCAGCTGGGCATGAGTGGGAACATAGCCAGCAGGCTGAGATAACTTCTGGCTTAAGGTCTGCTTTCAAATACCCTCCCCCTGTGTGATTATAGACTCGTTTCCTATATTGTGATGAAGAGCAGTCACTCTAAAACTCATCAACTGATGACATGTATTTAATTTGTATTGCCTCCTCTAGACTAGAAGTGATTCTGAAAAAAAAAATAGATGGCCTACAATAACAGGATGAACAATCAGGGAGAATGAATTGAATCAGAGCATTCTTGTTAGATCATCAACAACCGTCTTGACCCTTCTCATCCAGATTTTGTGGTGTGATGCTGTTTTTCCTTGCTCTGATGAAATGGTCAAGAAATTGGCAGAAAACATAGACTACCTTCTTTGCTTTATGTTCCTGATGCCAACAAAGTAGATGAGATCCATCCTGCTATTATAGTGCCCATCTCCCCCCCCCCCATCCCACTATTACTGAGCTAGAAACTGGGAAGCTAGGCTTTCTAGTCCTGATTTAGGAATAACACTAGCTGGTTTACTTGTTCTCAGCCCTAGAAGAGGGCAAACTTCTTTTGAAAATATTCCCCTACCAAAAAATAAAATCATGGTATTTCCATGAGTGGAGACTGACTTCATGGTGTGAACACACCCTGGTGTGTAAACACACACACACACACACACACACACACACACACACACACAGAGAGAGAGAGAGAGAGAGAGAGAGAGAGAGAGAGAGAGAGAGAGAGAGAGAGTTGACACTGACTTCATGGTGTGAACACACACACACAGATTGAGATAGATAGATAGATAGATAGATAGATAGATAGATAGATAGATAGAGAGAGAGAGAGAGAAAGAGAGAGAGAGAGAGAGAGAGAGAGGGAGGGAGACATCAGTGATTCCAAAGTCACCAAATGAGTTCCAAACAATTTTTATTATTAAACTTGATGTAGTCTGTTAAAAGTCTTATTATAACTCATCAATTTGCTGAAGTGAGTAGCATCCACAAGTTGGTGCCTCCTATCTTGTCACCATCCAATGATTAATGTGTTACAGATAGAACTGGCTCAATACATTATTGTAATCTTAATGTCTAAGTAAGTAAGGATTCAACATGAACTTTCTCTAGTCCAAACTCATATCAAACTCATATCTTATGGCATCGTCATGTGACATATTGTGACTCCCCCTCCCTTTTCTAAACTGGGGGTGGGCATGGACAGCATATGATGCATCAGAGCCCATTGGCCATGAGTTTGCTCTAGTCCATTACCACTGTTCTCACGACCTCCAATAGATTCAGGGAAAGAGCCAATCAGTCCATGTCTTTATGATAAACAACGGTGAATCAGGTTAATAGGATTAAAGCAAAGGAAGCACCATTCTATATTTTCACACAATTTTTTTAAAAAAATTCACTGATATTTTCCCTTTTCTTTGTCACACCAGAGGTTTGAACTGATAACTTTCAGAGAGCTTTTCAATTAGTCTTAAGGCTACAGACTCTCCACTTCTGCACAAATCAATTAAGCTTTGAGCACTTTCCATGGCCAGAAGTTTAAATATAACAAATATAGCACTGAAGATTCTTAAGGAATAAAATCATAACTGCTACTTGCTAAAGAAACCCAAGTTTTAGAACTTCTTTATGTCAACACAAGATACACACTGCTATTAGTTTGAAAACAGGTTTATTAAATGTCTGTTTCTATTCTATCTGACTTTTAATTTCAGAAATGTCTAGAATTACAACCTCATTTCTATTATTGGTGATGATGGATGGATGGATGGATGGATGGATGGATGGATGGATGGATGGATGGTAGGATGGATGGGGGAGGAACAAGTACATTTTAGCATAATTAAACTGTATTCGTGTTTTCCAGATTGAAGTCTTGGTGTAAACCATTTTTTTTGTCACAATAAGTGGGTAAATGTATTAAAATAGTTTAACAGTTCTCCTTGAAAAGGTTAATTTTTCCTATCGTTGGATAATCTCAAAACTTTCCTAGACCAGGAGAAGGGATAGTAGCAGTACTATTGTAGAAAAACAATTTTGTGAATCTCTCATCCCAATTCACCCTCTTACTCAAAGTAAAGGTAGACATGTGAAGGGGACAGCTAAAGTCAAAATTTCCCACATATATGAGGACTTTAAGAGACATTTTCTTGAGATGCTCACAAAACACTTAAATTCTCCATTATCCTCAAAGTTGATGAAATTCATGAAATAAATTATTTTTGGGGCATGGGGAACATTTAAAATAGTTCTTCTGAGTACCTAGTACATTTTTATATTCATTGTTAAATACATGATAGAATCTTTCTTTACATAACACTGTTCTACAGCGGTTAACAATTTTCTATCCATCTCCTAGCTAGACTCTGAATAATTAAACTCTTCCACATAATCAAATACCTTGGTATGCATTATGTCTAGTTACAGCAAAATGTTGTGAAATAGGTGGAGAAAAATTAGTTATCAATTGACTAATCCTACTTATGCATTAGATTTCTGAAATGAAATACCCTTCTTATCTTGTCTTCTATAATTAATTCCACATGTAGGGTACATGGTGGTTTTAATGTCTAGTAGATGAGTTCTGAATTAATGAGCCTAATGAGTTAAAACAGTAGGCAACCTTTTACTTTTCCAGAAAGATTAAAATAAATGGTATTCTGAAGGTCAAGGAAGAACAACAAGCATCTTGAACCTGTTTTGATGTGTAAATTGCCATTGTGATTTATCTTGTTGGAATTATAGTCATAAAAAGAACCCTGGAAGCTGTGCAATGCAGTAAGGCTACACTGTAAATAAGAAGCACAATAATTGATTCATTTGAATCAATGCATTTCCTGTTGGGACTATTACATGAAAGAGAATAACATATGTATGCAAGCAAAAATGTTTCAGTCTTTTTTAAAAAAGAAATAATGCAATTAATAGTTTTGGATCCTGTCACTGGTAGGTTGGAGTTCTTCTTCTGTCATTATCTGAGCAATAGGAAGTACTTTCCTGGAGAAAACCAGGCCTAAAAACCTTTTTAATCAGTGGGCAGAGACCTTTTTCCTGTTGAGACCCAATTAGTTATGGAAACTTGGATTCCATAGTGAATAGGCCAGGATAACATGTCAGATTAAGCCGAAGTCAAATATGGTCAGCTAAATGGGAATAAAGGTAAAGGTTCTCCGTGCACATATGTGCAAGACATTCCTGACTCTAGGGGGTGGTGCTCATCTCTGTTTCAAAGCCAAAGAGCTAGCACTGTCTGAAGATTTCTCCACGGCCATGTGGCCGGCATGACTAAATGCCAAAGGTGCACAGAATGCTGTTATCTTCCCACCAAGGTGGTCCCTATTCTTCTATTTGCATTTTTACATGCTTTCAAACTGCTAGGTTGGCAGAAGCTGGGACAAGTAATGGTAGCTCACTCCGTTATGCAGCTCTAGGGATTTGAACCACCGAACTGCTGACCTTTCTAATCTACAAGCTCAGTGTCCTTCATTCCACTGCATTCCCTTATATAGGTCAGGGCAAGAACAAGAACCCCCAATATGTTAAATCATTTTTTATTACAGTCACAGATCAGAATTACAAATAAAAGCATTAAAAACAACAATAATAGTAAAAAATAGAAATAAAAGAATGATATATTGTGATTGATTATCAGTTAGATATATCTGCCTAATTTTGCATACAGCATAAGAGAATTTGGCCACCTTTACCAAAACTACTTTCTATTGATCAGATAGTTAGTTACATGTAAAAAAAGATCACCATTTCCCAAATATTTTATTATGTTAGAATTATAAATTGAGTCAGTGAATCCTTAGAGAAGATGCAGTATAGCAGGACATAAGTTATAGTTTCAATGGTCCTTTGTCCACAGGAGTACAGTCACAGTTCATATGGCATTTTTCTGTATCGGTCCTTCAAAACTGCTGTGGGAAGTGCATTACAGTGCACTGAAGAAGATCTTTTCAAAGCTTTTTTTTTTTTTTTTTTTTTAAGTAGAGGTTATGGTAAAATTCTCATAGTGGATAAAAAGTTCCTGTATTCTTTTAATTGTTGAATATTTTTTATTTATAAAGCAATGCCTATAAATGTCCTGTCTTTCAATATCTATAATCAAAAAGAACTTTAATTATTCTTAATGTAACACTAATCAACAAAGAAGACTTACTTCAAAGGCGTCAAACTCGCAACCTGTGGGCTGGATAAACCATACACTAGACCATTCTCATCCCTGTTTTAGCGAAGGGGAAAAAGTTATGATTCATCACTTGACAATAATGTGACACCACGAGTTTGACACCCCTGATTTATTTGAAGGGCTGGAAGTCATAGAAAAGAGTGATGTATCATGCTGGAACTCTTAATTTTAAGGGAAATCAAATCTATGTAATCAAAGACTTATCTTGGGCACCTGAAGAGCAGATTTCAGTAAGATTCAATTCAATTCAATTCAATTTATTGAATTTGTATGCCGCCCTATTCCCAAGAGACTCAGGGCGGCTCACAATAAAAAAGGGAGGGGATACAAAAAATAAAATAAAAACAACAATTTAAAATTCTACAACAGCCATAACCTCGGATGGGGCTGGATAGTTCAACAGCCCCAGGCCTGCCGGAAAAGCCAGGTCTTAACTGCTTTGCGGAAGGCTGGAAGGATAGTAAGGGTCCAAATCTCCATGGGGAGATCGTTCCAGAGGGTCGGAGCAGCCACAGAGAAGGCCCTCCCCCAAGGAGTCGCCAGCTGACATTGGCTGGCAGATGGAATTCGGAGGAGTCCTAATCTGTGTGATCTAATAGGTCTGTGGGAGGTAACTGGCATGAGGCGGTCTCTCAAGTACCCAGGTCCAATACCATGTAGGGCTTTAAAAGTAACGACTAGCACCTTGAAGCGTGTCTGGAGACCAATAGGCAGCCAGTGCAGCTCGTGGAGATACCATTAAGTAGACTCTCCTAATGATAAAAGCTAATTGAGAAAGGAAATCAAGAAGGATGGGAGTTGCTAAAAAGGACATGCTAAAAACACAACTGCAAACAAAGAACTACACCCGTCCCCCGGATGATATGGTAATTAGGAAGATACTCGAATGTGCTGAAATGGACAGGATGACCATGGAGTTAAAAGAAAGAGAAGAGTCGGACTATTATAAAATTTGGAGTAGACTGTACATGTGGCTAGAGAATAGAAGCCAAAACAAGAAATAAAAGTTTTGAAAACTATTGATTATATTATGAAGAAAAATGTATATATGCATATATGTAAAATTTGATTATGTGCACTATACTATTATACTGTAAGATAATTATTACATTACCATTAGAATTGTTAAAAATACAAGAAGGCAAAAATTGAATAGTAAACTACAAAAGCAGAATATACATGCTGATATGGGAAGCTGTAAAAGTACCATATTTTTCGAAGTATAAGATGCACAGGAGTATAAGATGCACCAAGTTTTGAAGAGGCAAATTTTAAAAAACGTTTTCATGGAAATGGGGCCTTATCTTTTAAAAAAAGGCATGAATAGCCTTTAGGAAACTTGTAGAGTGTTCCTGAGGATTGGAGGGGGGGCAGAATTAAGCAAAAAATGGCCTGTTTTTTGCTCATTTCTGCCCTCCCCCGCCCCCAAGAGCACTCTGAAAGCCTCCTACAGGCTCTGCATGGACATTTTGGTGAAGGGACAGGGTTTTGGGAGGCAAAAAAAATGCTGTATTCAGTGTATAAGATGCACCCAGATTTTCAGCCTCTTTTTTGAGGGAAAAAGGTGTGTCTTATACTCCAAAAAATATGGTATATTATATTGTTATGTTGTTTTTGTTTTTATCTGTTTTGTATTTGTTTTTTTGCATTTTTTTCTTGTTCTTTTTAAATTTGAAAATGTTTAATAAAAACTATTTTAAAAAAAATACACACAACTGCAAATAATTCCGGTAAAGAGTTGGGAGTGAGAATGACACTTGAAGAAGCCATTGTGACAAAACAAAAAAAGTTTTAGAAAAGCCTGGAAAATGAAAAGAGACCTAAACAGGAAATGAAAAGAGGGACAGGTCTCCAAGGAAGAGTTTAGACAGGATGTCCAAAACTGTACAGCTGGTGACAGGAAACCTCAAGCTCAGCATGAGATGAGTTAGTGAAAGATGCTAAGAATAACAAAAAGGGCTTCTTGAGATCATGTCCAAAATAAAAGGAAAAGAGAAGAATCAGGCTACCAACTGCTGAACGAAGAAAGCAAAATGGTAACAGGTAACAAAGAAAAAACAGAGTTATTCAACTTCTCTTTCAGTTCAGTTTTCTCCAACAAAATGTGCATGAAGCACTGGATGGGCTATTGTGGGTTTTATTTTGGGTGGACGGTTCCCCCGCCCTCCCCAATCTGGTTATTTATTAATATGTTTTATTTTTTCTTTTAGATTCTACACCATCCAAATGGTTCGGCACTGAGGTAGATTATAAATATTATGAAATAATAGAGATGACACAGAGAGAGACAGTTGAGCGACAGATGAGTTAGAGAGAGGGGGGAGGGAGAGAGGGTGGAGAGAGAGGGAGAGAGAAAGGGGAGAGGGAGATGAAGAGAGGAAGGAAGGGAGAAAGAGAGGGAGGGAGGGAGAAAGAGGGGGCAGGGAAGAGAGAGATGGAGAGAGAGAGAGAGAGAGGGAGAGGGAGAGAGAGAGAGAGAGAGAGAGAGAGAGAGAGAGAGAGAGAGAGAGAGAGAGAGAGAGAGAGAGAGAGAGACATCAGTGATTCCAAAGTCAAAGAGGAATATTTATATATTGGTAGTAGTGGTATCAAACAAGAATTTAGAAATCTGACAATGTTAGATCAAATCAATAGCAATATAATTTCAAAATCACGTGAAGTGATTGCTCCTACATTAGTCCAACTCTGCTTGAGCAAATGTCTAGTTTTAGGTACTGCACTTTGGCAAGGATTTAGAGAAATTGTACAGAGTAGCAAAAATGATCAGGGGATTAGAAAGTAAGCCCTATGAAGCCTATTAAAAACACGGGCTTAACTAGTTTTGAAAAAGGACAAATGATGGGGAATTTGACTATTTTTCAGGATTTTCACACTGAAGAAGGTCAGGACCTTCTGTCTCTCATTCTAGAGTACAGAATATGGAATAATGAATTTGAACTCGGAAAGGAGATGATTTTTGAGTATTTTTTTTAAAAAAAGCCTTCCCAGTCAGAAGACCATTTCAACGCTGAAACCAATTCCCAGAGAGAAGTTGATTCCCTTCAGTGAATGTTTTCAGGTGGAGGTTAGACAACCTTCTCTTGGGAATATCTCTGCACAGATTCCTGTTTCAAATGCCCCCTTCCAAGTTCTTGATTTTACAATCTTTATTGCCCAGTAGAATCCTGCAACTTTTTTTTTCATACCAAACACTACATTTTACCTTCCAGCAGAATTTTGAGTGTCATACTACAACAAATTGACAAAGCTTGAACAAAGAACTGTACAGTAGATGTGCCTGTATAACTGACTATGTAATTAAAATTAAATTGATGAATTACGGTGCATTACTCAGTGTATATTAAATATGTTTTCTCTTTTTTTCCCTCCTTTTCGCCGCAATAAAAAACAATCACTTTGGCAACAACTCCGGGTGTTTCTAGGCATTGAAGGGATGAAAAAAACAGGTTGCCTATTCCTGAATCAGATTATAGTTCATCTAATACAGTCTTCCCTCCATTAATTGGTTACAGTTCATCAAGGCGGAGATCATTCCTTTCACTTTTTATCTGATACATTTAACAGAAGATGACTTGGAACTTAACTGAATATCATATCCCTCAAATAAAATTGTATTTTCTCATCCCTTGAGGCAGTGATGGTGAACCTTTTTTGCACTCAGTGCCGAAAAGGGAGTGCCTGCGCACCCACACTCATCGGGGACACAACATGAAAGAGGAGCAGCCCAGGGGGCATGTGCGTGCCATAAAATGAATGTCCGGTTTCCAGCACACACATGCATGCCAGCCAGCTAGTCTTCCACTCATTGGCGTGGATGTGCGTGATGATCACCGGTCAGCGCACATGCTCACACCGGAAGATGGAAGACCAGCTCTTCCACTTTCAGGCACTGCCGCATGCACAAAGGCCAACTGATCACCATGTACGCATGTGGGCTAGAAACCCACAAGAGGTATGAGTGACGCCGTGCATGCCAGGCGATATGGCTCCGTGTGCCACTTTGGACATGCATGCCATAGGTTCATGCTGAAGTAGACCAAGGATTGATGAGACAGAAGGCACCTGAGGTAACTCAACAACTTTTATTAGAACAGAGAATCAAGGTTGATGGCTATTTATACGGAGCTGTCAAGCAGGGCGACCAATTGGCGTGCTTCTGACAGCCCACGCTCAGCCAGCGGCGCCTTAGCCAATCAGGTGCGGCTTGGCTGTTGCTGGCTGTCAGTCGTAAGCGCGAGGGCTAAACACATGCCATCATGGCCCTAAGGGAATGAGCAATATACAGCAAACATATCTTCTTAAAAATGTTGTAATGTACAATACAAGCATTCCTATGTCAAGAACTTGGGGAAAAGGAATTTTCATATTTAAATGTTTCCTGAATATGTCTCACACTCCCCACAGGTCCTAGGTAAATGTTGATATGCAAGCCAGACAACTCTCTGGAAATTGCTACCATATTTTTCAGAGTATAAGACGCACCTTTTTCCCTCAAAAAAGAGGCTGAAAATCTGTGTGCTTCTTATACACTGAATTCAGGATTTTTTGCCTCCTGAAACCCCTTCACCAAAATGGCCATGCATAGCCTTTAGGAGCTTTGCAGAGTGTTCCTGGGGGCTGGGGAGGGTAGAAATGAGCGAAAAAAAGGGGGCGTTTTGGGGAGCTTTGCAGATTGCAAAAACTTTTTTAAAAAATTTGCCTCTTCAAAACCTTGGTGTGTCTTATACTCCGGTGCGTCTTATATTCCAAAAAATAAGGTATTTCTTTTTAAAGTACCTTTCTTATTAAATTATTGAAAATGCCTCCAAAATGCTTTTCCCATACTAAATTTTTATATATTAATGATTAATTAATTAAAAGTCATATATTGATGAAAGACAAAAGGCCAGGTTTCCTTATCAAGAAGCAGGCTGGAGTTGTCTCCTTTAAGCATATCCTCAAGTTGTGTACCCTTTTCAGATTTTTTTCCTTTCTTCTTAATCTTTGAGAATCTTTTCCATTTGGTTTGATGGTATATCTGGGGAAATCTGTCTTACTGATTTAAGAGAGCCAGGAGAACAAAGATGAACAGCACAAGCATTCTCATTTTTCTTTTTCAGGGTCTTCAATACTGATCAGAGCCAAACTTGGTAGTCCAATACAATCCCCCCCCCACCAAAAAAAAAGTCTGTCATCAGAGGAGCTACAAAAATTTCAAGATCATACTTATCATTACAATCATTGCTTCATTGTGAAAAAAAATACCTGAAAAGATGAAATGCATTGACCAGGATTTGTTCTCTGTGAATGAGAGACTGCCTCCTGCCGATTACCTCCCTCAGACCGATAAGATCCTGCCGATTACCTCCCTCAGACCGATAAGATCTCACAGGTTAGGTCTCCTCTGGATTCCATCCGCCAGCCAATGTTGGCTGGCGACCCCCCGGGGGAGAGCCTTCTCTGTTGCAGCTCCAGCCCTCTGGAATGACCTCCCCGTGGAGATCCGGACCCTTACTACCCTCCTGGCCTTCTGCAAAGCCACCAAGTCCTGGCTGCTCCAGCAGGCCGGGGGGCTTGTGAAACACCCAGCCCCACGGAAATTGTGAATGTTGCGCCTTTTTTTAAAGTGTTGTCTTGTCTATTTATCCCCTTTCCCTTGTCTGTTGTGAGCCCCCGGAGTCCTCCGGGAGTGGGTGGCATACAAGACAAATGAAATGAAATGAAATATGCTTTCAGCAAGTGTTTACAAGTATTGGATGGGCAGCAGTGCTGGGAATCAAGGTAGATGGGTGTCCCAAAGGTGCTTTTTTCAAAGGTAACTAGACTTTGATTGTTTCCTTCCTTCCTTCCTTCCTTCCTTCCTTCCTTCCTTCCTTCCTTCCTTCCTTCCTTCCTTCCTTCCTTCCTTTACTTATTAGTTTGTCAAACATGTACAAGATGGCAGGTATAAGTATGAACATGGACACAAAAGAAGGAAATGAATACAAATAAATGGAGATAGTAGGATGGGGATGGTAGGCCCACTGGTGCGCTTATGCATGCCCCCCACTTTACGGACCTCTTAGGAATGGGGTGAAGTCCAAGGTAGATAGTTTAAGGTTGAAGCTGTGAGGGTTAGAGGATGTAACAAGGAGTCAGGTAGAGCATTCCAGGCATTGATCACTCTTTTGCTGAAGTCGTATTTTCTGCAATCGAGTTTGGAACGGTTTACCTTGGGTTTGTATCTATTGTTTGCCCATGTATTATTGAGGTTGAAGCTGAAGTAGTCATTGACAGATAGGAAGTTGTAGCAGACAATTTTGTGTACTATGCTTAGGTCCGACCAGAGGTGGCGCAGTTCCAGATTGTCCAAGACCAAAATTTTGACATAAGGGATTCTATTGTGAACAGAGGAGTGGAGTATTCTCTGAACCCGCTCGATCGTATTAATGTGTGATATAGGGTGTGGATTCCAGGCAGATGAGCTGTATTTGAGAATAGGTCAGGCAAAAGTTTTGTATGCCCTAGTTAGCAATACAATGTTATTACGGAAGAAGCTTGAAGATGTTTCACTTTTTAGAACCGAAGAAACTGTTTGGGGTGAGAAGCAAAATGAAGTCCTGTTGCCTTTGGAAAAAGTACATTTTGAACAACCATAACCTGGATGACTGAGCATCTCTATAGACACAAGGCAGATGGGTAAAACATGTGGCTTGTATGCTGAGATTAATACCAGGAAAAAAACAGGCATTGGACAGGTCCCTTGCTTAAGAGTTTCTGGCTGAATCCATACTGCAAAAATATATTCTAGATTCCCATTTATCTGCGGGTTTGGGAATAGCCTCTAATAGGTTCTCTTGGGTCCCTTTAGAATAATTTCTTCATTTTGCTATAGAGATTATTCTAAATGGAGCATAGAAGATCCACTGGAGACAGTACCTCTTAGAAAGCGACCAATACATAAAAGGAATTTATCACCATGTAGATGCGTAATATTTTCAAATATGTCAGGTAATTTTCAAAAAAAAAAATTCTTACCCTGTCAAAGAGGGATTTATGTTTCAGGAACCTTGCAATTTTTGAGGGATTTCTTTGAATTCAAATTATCTTGCAAGGTGAAGCTTGGTATTTTTACAACTCTAACCTAATTGATGCTTACAAGAAAATTACTCTGGTTCTACATTATCCTTATGTCTACATAGAATATAAAATAGCAGAATTGGCAGGGACCTTGGAGGTCTTCTAGTTCAACCCCCTGCTTGAGCAGGAAACCCTATACCATTTCAGACTAGTGGTTGTCCAGTCTAAATATGAGCCAAAGGAGAGATTCAAAGGAGGAACTTTCTGACAGTGAGAACAATCAACCAATGGAAAAGACGTTGCCTTCGGAAGTTGTAGGGATTTCATCACTTGAGACTTTCAAGAAGAGATTGGACTGCCATTTGTCAGAAATGGTGTAGGGTCTCCTGCTTGAGTAGGGGATTGGACTAGATCAGTGTTTCCCAAACTTGGCAACTTTAAGACTTGTGGACTTCAACTTCTAGAGTTCTCCAGCCAGAAGAGCTAGCTGGAGAATTCTGGGAGTTGAAGTCCACAAGTCTTAAAGTTGCCAAGTTTGAGAACCACTGGACTAGATGACCTATAAAGTCTCTTCCAACTCTGTTAATCTTCTTAAAAGCTTTCAGTGAAATTTCTCCTTAGTTCTAGGTTATTTCTTTCCTTGATTAGTTGCCATCCATTGTTTCTTGTCTTGCCTCCTGGCGTGCAGTAGAGAAGCTCATTTTTATATTCAGCTTACTTTGGTGCAAACAGATTCACTAACAGATTCTTTGAGAGGATGTCTTCATGATATAGTACAGGAACTGCAGAATATAGGAGACGGGTAGAGTTCAGTTATTCCTACCAATTTTCCTCCCAACTCAAGGATGAAGAAAAATCATGAGGTCAGGAAGAACACCAACAGCAATGTTTATCAGACTAATGTTGAGTCCCTGACCAATTATGTTTCCTGATTATTTCAATTGGACAGGAATCTATCTATCTATCTATCTATCTATCTATCTATCTATCTATCTATCTATCTATCTATCTATCTATCTATCTATCTATCTATCTATCTATCTATCCATTAGTGAGCCCTGCACCCTAGAGTTAGGAACGACTAGCACATATGTGCTAGGGGAACCTTTACTTTACCTTTTTATCTCTCTCTCTCTCTCTCTCTCTCTCTCTCTCTCTCTCTCTCTCTCTCTCTCTCTCTCTCTCTCTCTCTCTCTCTCTCTCTCTCTCTCTCTCTCTATCTATCTATCTATCTATCTATCTATCTCTATCTATATATCATCCATCCATCCATCCATCCATCCATCCATCCATCCATCCATCCATCCATCCATCCATCTATCTATCTATCTATCTATCTATCTATCTATCTATCTATCCTCTGCAAAATATAAATATACAACCATACATGAACACATATGTACACATGCATACATAATAGTAACATTTTGAAATTTATTTCATTTTTTTTTCAAAAGTAGAAATGGTTTCCATTTTGTTTTCCAGAGCTGTTGCTTATTTCCACTCTGTCTTCGTCACAGAGGAGCAGGCATACGTCTCCCCAGGTCTGACTTACCAGCAGGTTTCCCCAGGCTGTAGTGAGTCCTGCACAGGACCAGATAAGAAGAGAGTATACTTCAAACAGCCAACATTAATCAGTCAGCATGGCTCCTAGCTACAGCAAAGGAATACATTCAGAGGATCACTTAAATTAAATGAAATTAAATGAGACAGCCTCACTTAATTCTTTGCATTTTTTTTTTAAAAAGAGAAGCTCTTGAAGTGCTGTTTTCCACTAGCTGCTCTGTGGTGTCACACCATATAGCAACTATTCCCTCTTCACACAAAAAGAGAAGTGGCAACAGGTCCACTGAGATCATTTGGAGAACTCTTGGTCTCGCCCTTCAAACAGCCACCTGAGAGTCCCATTAGTCATAGTGATGCTCACAAACACGTAAAATGCAAACATGTAGATAGAATATTAAATGATTCACGGTCAAAAATTACAGCTGATGCATTTTGGACATTAACACGTGTGTTGATGCCTAACTTTTCATGACTGCATCCTCTTCATCAGATCCACGGAGAATTATCTTCAACCCGAAATAGATATGAACAAACGCGTGCACAAATATGTGCTCCCGAATGGTTGAAATTCAGGGGTTGTATGTGCTTGGAGAGGCAGAGAACTAAAAACATGAGATTACGGGATTATGAAAAGCAGAATTTAGAGGCAGTGATATTTACCTTATTGACATGACTATGAACAAACAGTTGCTGGATATGACATATATACCATGGCACAACAAAACCGCGCTCCACTAAAGCGTGCCCGATTAAACCGCGTCGCTGACATCATCAGCAGGGCGACAACAGCGACCGCGGAGAAAAAAGGGCGCTTTAAATAGCGCTTTGAAAGCAAGCCGATTCACGTTAAGGTAAGGGTTAGGTTTAGGGTTAGGTTAAGGGTTAGGGTTAGGTTTAGGGTTAGGTTAAGCTTTAGGGTTAGGTTTAGGGTTAGGTTAAGGGTTAGCGTTAGGTTTAGCATTAGGTTAAGGGTTAGGTTTAGGGTTAGGTTTAGGGTTAGGTTAAGGGTTAGGTTTAGGGTTAGGTTTAGAATTAGGTTTAGGGGGGTTAGGTTTAGGTTTAGGGGTTAATTTTAGCTTTAGCGTTCGCAGCATGCTTTTTTCGTTGCGCTGTGATGACGTCAGCTATGCGGTTTCATCGAGTGCGCTTTAGTTGAACGCGGTTTTGTGGTGGAACCCATATATACACCATTGCATTGACAAACTAATTGATGCAAGGTAAAAATGAGTATTTATTATACTCACACTATCTTTAATACAACTGTTCAATCTGTAGTATTTATTTAACACACTTTAATGTTGTTCCAAAGGTGCTTTTTCAAGAGGCAACTGGGCTAACTTGTTTTTTCTTTTGAAGATGTTTCACGTCTTATCCAAGAAGCTTCTTCAGCTCTGATAGGATAATGGGGAATGTGTCAGAGTTGAAGAAGCTTCTTAAATGAAAAGTGAAACAAAAGAAAAAACAAGAAAGTCCAGTTGCCTCCTGAAAAAGCACATTTGCATCCAGACCTGGATGAATGAGAATCTCTACAGACACTTTAATGTTCTTCATTCTACCTGGTAGAGGACATACAGTCTCTTTAACCTGAACAGACAGAAGTCTTTAGATTTAACAAGCAAAAGCACACTATGCAAGGAAACCCAGATGTTCAGAAAGTTTGCAGACAGACAACTCCTATCACTCCAATTAAAAAGCATTTATTCAGCCATTCTCTTTGGGAAATCAGGAAGAAAAGTGGAAGGATGGACACAGACTGGGACAACGTGCCATGGTCTGCTCATCATGGCTACCTGTGCTATCTATGTCAACTGGTGGCTCCCTGGAGGAGAGCTTTCTCTGTAGCTGCCCCGACCCTCTGGAATGAACTACCCCCAGAAATCCGGATCTCACCCACTCTCATGGCCTTCAGAAAAGCCATCAAGACCTGGCTATTCCGGCAGGCCTGGGGCTGTTGACCTCATCGTGGAGGTCCAGCCCCGACTGAAATGAATGTATCTGTGTTGTTTTTTAACTTGTTATTTTATTTTTATTTTCTTTATTTTCTTTTTTCCCCTCTCTGTAAGCCGCCAGGAGTCCTCCGGGATTGGGCAGCCTATAAATAAAGTTAAACCTTAAACCTTAAACTTATCTCACCCTGGCCAGATTGCTGTAGTCATCTTGCCACAGAAAAGTTCACTGTGGCCAACTCATTGCATGACAGATAGTCACGGGACAATTTCACACAAAGTCATTCATTGCGATAAATGTTATTCACTGCTGTTTCTTCGACATTGATGAAAATGGAAATAATGAAGAGGAAACAGTGGCAGGTAACATATATTGCATTGAATTATCCTGTGTGGATTGCCCTGTGGTGAGTTGGCCGCAGTGAGTTGTCCTGCAGCAAAATGGTCAGAGCAAGATGGTTTTGCTGGGTTGGTCACAGTAAAATGGCCATGGCAAGTTGGCTGTGGCGAGATGGCAATGGTGAGTTGGCTGCCACAATTGTCCTAGACCCATATGGACAATATTGCATTGGCATCGGCATCCTTCAGTCTCAAAAAAACTATGGTTCTGGAAAGAGGAGCGTCCTCTACAGCACAAGGAGGATAGACTGTTACCCAAGCAGCAAATCCCTCCTCCCTATTGCTGAAATAGTCCAATGGAACGGCAGAGCTGATATGATTGGTTCCAGCTGTGTCACAGGAGTTACCAGAATATTGTTGTACACAGTCACAAACTACTTCTGGGACTCCGGCTCCAGATTTTGCCTCAAGACCTTTTCCAGTAGTGGATATAACCACAAGCCAGGGGAGGTTTGTAATCAGAGTTTCCCTTCTTCTAGAAGATGATTCTGCTGCTTTATGTGCCATTGGGGTGTAGAGCCCTCTTCCTCCTTCAAAACCATTGACCATCTTCTCCTGTAACCCTGGAAAGGGGCCCTTATGAGCCGGACCAGCTGGACCAAGGTGTTTTAAGGAGGTGTTACTCCTCCATCACATGGACAATATACAGGATTTCAAAAGAATGATGATATTGTTTGATCCTCTATTATGTAATGACTTAAACTGAATAATTGCACAAGACAGCCTGAAGCTCCAGAATTACATATGTTACTCCCACAATTCTGCACCCAAGAAACACTTCACCAAATTCCCAAAGTATGATGTTGATATGATGGAAATGACATATAGGCCTGGAGAGTAAACTATATTAAATACATTTGAACTCAAATTTACTATTTGTCCTAGTTCCAACCATCTCATTTTGAAGTGAGTCCCCAGGTGCATTAAACACTATTGAAGGTGAAAGGCTGCCCTTGGCTCAGGAAAAAAAAGTTTTTTTTATTGCTAAAGCTTCATTTTGAAAGCAATCCTTGCTTCTTTCAGCCAGAAGCTTGCTCTGAGATGTTAGAGACAGAGAGACTGTATATATACACACAATTTTGATAGTTACTGTATATGCATGCAACCTTCCCTGAAAGTTCTTAGGGATAGCTCCTAAAATTAAGGAAGTCTATATTGATACCTAAAGCACAAAATCTTTGTGTTTGGTTGTTGGTGAAGGATTTGAACCCCTTAGAACAGGGGTGTCAAACTCATGTCATCATGGTGGCATCATGTGACGTATTGGAACTTTTTTCCCCTTCACTAAACCAGGCATTGGTCAGAGGTGGTATTCAGCAGGTTCTGACCAGTTCTGGCGAACCGGTAGCAGACATTTTGAGTAGTTCGGAGAACTGGTAAATACCACCTCTGACTGGCCCTGCCCCATCACATGCCGGCCACATAACCGGTAGTAAAAAAATTGAATCCCACCACTGACGTGGGCATGGCCAGCATGTGATGCATCCAGCCTTTTGAGTCCTAGATGATTGAGAGAGAATGGGGATTTTGCAGTAACCTTCCCCTGAAGTGGGGTGGGAGATTTTACAGTATCCTTTCCATGCCACTCCCAACAAGTCATGCCCACGAAGGTATGTCACGCCCACCAAGCCACGGCCACATAACCGGTATTAAAAAAATTGAATCCCACCACTGACGTGGGCATGGCCAGCATGTGATGCATCCAGCCCATGAGCCGGGAGTTTGACAACCCTGCCCTAGAATAATGTTTGGCTTCCTGACTGAGAAGTCACAATAAAAATGAAAGTAATCATGCCTCCTAATGATCAGCGTATGATCAGTCATCTTTCCAATATTTAAACCATTACTTCTTCTCCGCCTATGGTATGAGAGCTAGCACAACAATGATGCAAAGTATGTTAGGAGAATACATTAAATCTCACACTCCTTGGTATTTTGTTTTCCAGATGTCATTCCTCTTGTCAAAGTTTAAACAAAAAACAGAATTGGAATATAACCATCTCCAAACAGGCGCTATTTATAACACTTACAATTATTGCATAAGCCAAAAAGCAATAGATTTAACCTGAATACTGGCCTTATAGTTATGGAAATTATTCCAAAGTAGCTCAGTACCAAAAGCTTCTTCCTAATTAAGTGATTAGCCAATCAGAATGATCAATTTATGCTAATGGCAAGGCTAATCATAAATCCCCTGCTGGGATTTAAATCTATGGCTGCAAGCTCAGAAGCATCTGTTGTAATGATTAAACCATTTGCTCGGTATGTATCTCATACAAAGCATTAGCTAAACCATTGCTAAGTTAACTAAGCTAACCTTTTCTCTTCAGGCACTGAGGAACAAAAACAACAGATAGATAAATTATTGACTATCTCTATAGATTTATTCAGCTGACAAGGGTGACCTTTGAACTGTGCTGAAAACCCAGAGAAAACTAATCAGTGGCATATGAGGCAGGTAATGGGTTCCATCACAACCACTTGACTCTCATTTTTAAAAACAAATATAATTCTATAGGGTTTTTTGGGGGGTGGGGGTAGAAATGTTTTGCCGGACAAAAAACCATGAATCTGAAACTTAGTAAAAATCAACCTTTTGGTGGAACTACAGAAGGGCTGTCAAACTCCATGGGCCGGATGCATTACATGCTGGCCATGCCCATGCCCAGTTTAGCGAAGGGTGAAAAAGTCTTGATACCTCATGTGACGCTGCTGTGATGACATGAGTTTGACAATCCCTGAATTGCAGTATTTGGGTTCAATAAAGGATATTAACGAAAGACAAAAAAAAAAGACTCTATTCCATTAAAATGTCCCTCTTTTATTATTATTCTTTTTATTTTTAAACAAACAAGCACAGACAAACATAAAACCATGTTCCAGTTTGGTACAGTGTGTTGATTGGTTAAAAACTTTTTTGCATCCTCACCATAGTCTTTACTTACAATTTACATAGAATCTTGTATTATCAATATGATGTATATATATATCTTATCAATGGTTAGACAAAATAAAATGACACTCTTAATGTCTGTAATTCTTCATTGACCTCAAATATTGAAGACAAAGGTGGCCTTGCTGATATTTCAACCACCAAGAGTTGCTATGTTGATTGATAGAAATTGACTAAAAAAAGTTGCTCAATCTCTGGTGAATGCAATGCAAAGTTAAAACAACTTATTTTATCTATTTGTTTGTTTGTTATATTTACAAGCAGCCCATCTCCCTTGTAGTGACTCTGAGCAGTGTACAAAGAAACATAAAAACATAGAAGCCATATATAAATATTACAATAAAAATAGTTTAAAAACAAGAATAAAATGATTAAAATGTGTTGGGGGTGGACTTCAAGGTCCAACTCAACCAGTGGTGGGCTGCAGCTGGTTTGGACCAGTTTGGGCGAACCGATAGTTCCAATGATCAGTTGGCCATGCCTACCCACCCCCACTCAAGCCTGTCCTATATTTCCTTCTTTCTGGCGCCGCTGATTTGTTTTTCACAGCTGATTTCCATGCCTCCAATGTTCTACTTACTGGGGCTGCCTTAGAAGTTAAGCAGCTGAGCTTCTAATTGCTGTATTTTGAATGCTGCGTGCAAGCATACTAGCAAAGTACGCAATCATTGAACCAGGTGTTAAACCGGTTGCAGGCCACCCCTGTACTCAACCCTATGGATAGGTGCTCTTCTGAGGTCCCAAGCATGGTGGGATATCCAGGTTAAGCATTTACACAATTCAGCAGAGTGGGGTCCCACCTCACATCTGGCGGGAGTGGAATGTTTCAAAGGGCAGAGGCAAGAGCATGCAATCTCTCTTCTTGAACCTCATAAATCAAAATTATTTAACTGATGGAGTCCTCGGTGTATCTTCCCTGCTTGACCAAGTGGGATGTGCCAATGTAATGATATGAAAATGGCTCCATAGTATTCTGGCCCCATCCCATTAGGGCTTTAAAGCTCATTAAAAAACACCTTGAATTGGACCCAAAAGGAATCTAGGCACCCAACGCAGCTCACACAGCACAAATGTGTGTGCAAAATTGGTCAGGCAACTGCATTCTGCCTCAGCTGAAGCTTCTAGATACTTTTCAAGGGTAGCCCCTGTAGACCATATTACAATAGTCCAGGGAGGAGTAAGAGCCAAGGTGGCGCAGTGGTTAAATGCAGCACTGCAGGCTACTGCTAGATCAGCAGGTCAGCGGTTCAAATCTCACCGGCTCAGGGTTGACTCAGCCTTCCATCCTTCCGAGGTGGGTAAAATGAGGACCCAGATTGTTGGGGGCAATATGCTGACTCTCTGTAAACCGCTTAGAGAGGCCTGAAAGGCCTATGAAGCGGTATATAAGTCTACTGCTATTGCTATTGCTATTGCTATGACCAGGGAATGAGTGACTGAGTGAAAATTCTCCCTATCCAGGAACTTCCTGGATGGTCTTATATGAGATCATTGTTCTCATATGTGACCCCTTATTTCATCCTCTCAATAGAATAGTTGCACATGTACACTATTTAAGCTGTATCAGAGTCAATACCAATATCCACGGAGGCTTACTGTCATTGTTCCAAATACCATGTAGAATCAAATCAGAATCGAAGGCAAAACTATGCTTAAAGTTCCAATTTAATAAAGCAGGCATGTTGGCACATAGCTGTGGGATCCCAACTCTTAAAGTTATGTCAGAATCCCACCCAGTTAAGGTTTAGGTTTAGGTTTAGGTTTTATTTAATTTGTATGCCGCCCTATTCCCGAGAGACTCAGGGCGGCTAACAATCTGGAGGGGAGGGGGGTACAAAATAAAAATAAAAAGACAAACAATTTAAAATACAGCAACAGTCATAACTTCGGATGGGGCTGGAAAATTCATCCCCAGGCCTGCCGGAACAGCCAGGTTTTAGTTGCTTTGTGGAAGGCCAGAAGGGTGGTAAGGGTCCGGATCTTAACGGGGAGATCGTTCCAGAGGGCCGGAGCAGCCACAGAGAAGGCCCTCCTGCGGGGAGTTGCCAGCTGACATTGGCCGGCAGATGGAAAGTTCATGATCTTGTCCCCACACCCACAATTCATCACATGGTCCAAGCTCCTTCTTCCACGCTGGGGTCCATGCCCAGCTTCTTCAGGTCAGGTGTACTTGTGTGGAGACAAAGGATGACCTTGGCTTCTAGCAAAGAATGAAAACAATACATTCCAAAATCCTACTCCTTCTAATCCCCCCTCACATTGACTATACTTAAAGAAACAGCATAATGAAATAAGAGAAAGTGTGGAGGGCCAAAATTCTAAAAGGAATATAAATGCAGGCCTGACACTTACTGGTTAAATGGAAGGGGGAATCTAACATTATGCAGATTGCTGGGATAAAAGAACAAAGCAATCTTCTAATGTTGTAACAGGAAAAATACTATATCAGAAAAAATAAAGCTGGTCTTGGGTTCTCCTCAGCTGTGGGCTGACTGTAAGATGCGAGCTACTTTGAAAGAACAGATCCTTTATGAATGCTTGATGGGTCATCTTCATGCTCCAGGAAGTGAGATATGAAAATTAATTCTCTGATCATAATTAAATTCTGAATCCCAAGATTACAAAATGGAAGAATCCGATAATGCAATTTGTATTTCCTAGAATAACCTACCTTCTGTTTTATAGGACTTACTCTGCACTTACACATCCATCTTTTCCCCTCCTTAATAGATTGGTTCTCAAGCTTTGAAATTCTGGGCACTTTTTAGATTTGAGATTTCCCTATTATTGAAGAGCATGTTGGAGGCCCATAATGATCAGGAATCTACAGCCAGAATTCTCTGTGCCACAACCAATCATAAAGGGGAGAAACGTTCTACAGAGTACATTTCTGAACATTATCCAAAGGCCACGAGATCATGCCTTCAAATTTGTGTTCAATAATATGTTTAGATAGAGACTTAAATTATTGAGCAGATTTTTTTTCTTTTCAAATATGTGGATTAAAGAAGAAAATTAGTGGGCTCATGAAGAAAACTATATGTCAGTGGCCCAGATTATATACTTAGATTTATTTATTTCTGTGTAAAAGACACCCAAATTTATGATTATGTTTAGTGCTTCTGTAATATCCAGCTGAAGCTATAACATGCTAGTTTTTGATGAGGTAGAACATTTTTTTTAAATCAAAAAATGGATTCGGATAGGATACATAGTTTATTTTGAAACATCCTTTACGCAACAGCACACTTCTTACAACCAACTTTATTGCTTTTCCTATACCAAAAATGACAGCCAATCCTGACTCTCTCCATAAATTTCTCAGAAACTCCTGAGGAAAACCATATCACTTAGCCAAATTGCAATAGAAAAAACAATCTTTGATTTATTGGCAGATACAATAAAGGCATGTATGTAAGTACTATGGTTGCAGTTTTGGTGTGTAATTAAAGCCTTTGTATGTGGGTGTAGGACAGCAGAATACATAAATTCTTGCTCATCAGCTACTGTTGATTACTTAGAAATTTATTGGCAAGTGTGTCATGGCGGGAGTATAATTCAGCAGGCTGACAATGGAGAGAAAAATAATGAACATAAATTCTCTGCAGACACGCAGAGAAAAGTTTACAATTCCCTACTTGCCTAAACTTATGGGTACAGCAGAAGAAAACTTTGTATTTTGCAGAGCTTTCTCATTGAAACCTATACTTTTGAGGAGCTATAGAGTGTTTGAGTGTCAGTTAAATTGGACTCAATCTTTGAATGCTATGCATCTTCACACACCAGTGAAGCAGAACAGAAAGATGTCAGTGTAGAATCCAGGCCTATAGGTGAAGATGTACACCCACTTTCATTTCACTATTATAGAAAAATGTGTATTGCATTCTATTGCTGAAGGATGAAAGTGATGACATGGCATAACATCAGCCTTACAGAAACTTTGCATTTCAAAAAAACAACAACAAAGGGTTTTGACAGAGAATACAATTCTTATTTTGCAGATGCAGAATACAAGAGTCATAAATAGATACGAAGAGGACCTGTGTTCTAACAGTTAAAAAATGGGGCATTCTTTAATGTATGCTCCCCAATATAATGCCATGGAAATCTCCCTTGGCATATCCATGCTCGCTCTGCACTTGGCATTTTAGAGATAGATTATTTTAATTAAATAAGAATAATTTAGAAGCTGCTAGGTTGCAAACCAAGGTGGCGGCCTCAAGCAACGTGTTTATTTCCAAAAAGAAAAAGAAAAAACCCTCATCCCCACAGGCATTCTTACAAAATAAAAATGGATTAGTGCAGTACTTTGTATGGAGACGCTTACACACAATGAAGACAAAGATAGGCTGGGGGTCAGGTGGTAGGAAATAGGCTGAGAAGTTAGTTATTTGCCCAACCTTTTCTTAGTAAATTCATATTTACAACTGACCGTGAATTTCGGAAGCTAGGAAGTCTACGGAATAGCCTGGTTGGCAGCAGAATTCCCAGTCATAGGAAATATAAATGACCCCATTTAAAAAAATGGTGCCAAGCAGGGTTGGAATTCACTTACTTTCCTACCGGTTCACAAATGTGTGCACATCGACGCCTGTACGTGGCCATCCATGTATGTGCTTTGTTCACACACGTAGCTTGCATGCATATGCACGGCTTCAAAATGTGCCTAAATAAGAGAAACATAGAGCCGGTGCTGGTGGACGGGGTGTGCCCACCCGTGATTTCCACTGCAGGTGCGAGTGAACCGGTCCGGACTGGCTGAATACCACCTCTGGTGATGGGCCTTGAACTAGCACTGCAGCAATGGAAACTCCTGAGTAGGATTTTCACCTCTCATGGCACCTGCTAGGACTCTCTGTATAAATGGGGCATAGGATCCTCCCCTCAGTGGCACTGCAGGATCCCCTTTCAAACTTTTGATCACATTGTGACCAGCTATAAACATCGATCATATACCAGTCCGGTATCTGATTTGTTAAAAAATAAAAATGATACTTCAATGGTTAGATAGCTTAGACCAGTGATGGCTAACTGTGCATATGCATGCATCCCCACACACATATGCTTCCTTGCCCATTTTTGGCTTCCAGGTTGGTGCAGGAGGCCTTCCAGGCCCCAAATGGGGCATAAGGGACGCACGTGTGCAAACCCCCTAAATTCAATGTGAGCACCCCCTCCATCTGCGCACTCTGTTAGAAATGGAAATTTCTTCAACTTTAACTAAAATAACAAGAGAGTAGCGTAGAGTAGAGTAGAGTAGAATAGAATAGTATAGAATAGAATATAGCGTAGAGTAGAATAGAATATAGCATAGAGTAGAATAGAATAGAAAATAGAGTAGAATAGAATAGAAAATAGAGTAGAGTAGAGTAGAATAGAATAGAAAATAGCATAGAGTAGACTAGAATAGAAAATAGCTTAAAGTAGAGTAGAATAGAATAGAATAGAATAGAAAATAGCATACAGTAGAGTAGAATAGAATAGAAAATAGAGTAGAGTAGAATAGAAAATAGAGTAGAGTAGAATAGAATAGAATAGAAAATAGAGTAGAATAGAATAGAATAGAAAATAGTGTAGAGTAGAATAGAATAGAAAATAGAGAAGAGTAGAGTAGAGTAGAATAGAATAGAATAGAATAGAATAGGAGTTGGAGGGGGTCTTGGAGGTCTTCTAGTCCAGCCCCCCGCTCAAGCAGGAGAACCTATACCATTTCAGATAAGTGACTTGTCTAGTCTGGTCAATTTCATCAGAGTACCAGCAACTAAATATCAAATACAAGCATAATACTTGTTCTTCAGAAGATCCATGGTAGTGGTACCTCCAGATAAAACAGGATTGTAAATGAAAAAGATTTGGGGGTGGGAATCTAGATAACACTGAGGCAAGTTGACAAAGATTAACTTGCTTTGAAACATAAATATATGTTTCTGATTGTCTTCTGATCGTCAGATTTTGAATCACAAGTTAACTTCTTAAAGAGCCAACACGTTCCTCTTGAATATTATTCCTTCTTTTCTAACAAGGGGTACATTTGTATTTGGATACATTTTAAATACTTTTTTTAATGTTGTAATCAGCTGAAACCATATTGAACCACCGAGGAGATCAAAGCTGCCATGGATGATTTGCTATCCTATATTGACAAAGCAAATTTATGAATGCCATAGGTGTGAAAACTATCTTTATAGGGACTTATGTAACTTAGAACTAGGCCCTTAAAGATCATAGCAATTGGTTAATTGGTATAATCCAGACTTCAGGAAATCTATCTCCAAAATGAAAGCAAATGAACTAAGGATGGATCAGTCTCCTCTTTGAAATTTTCTTCTTTTATGGGCTCTTTTTTGATAGAGATAAGCACCTGTGAAAATATCTCTAAGCTCCAAAGGCTATATTTTGTCTTCTGTTGTACATATGCATGAGTCCCATTGGAATCAGTTGCAGTTAGAAGACATGAGTTCAGAGGCTGAAGTTTTAAGCAACTTTTCCTTGCACTCAGTGAGAAAATGTTTGAAACGATCCATATCATATATTTCCGTCTTGGTTTTGTTTTGTGGGTCATTGTGCATTCTGCTAAACTGATCTGTGAAAGATTTTAAAAAAGTTTATTTTTGGGGAACAGTTCTTGGAACGACACAAAACAATTCTTAGAACTTGTATTTTGAGAATACTTGAGCAGGACGAAATGAACTCTCAAAATGAGATGATTGATTGATTGATTGATTGATTGAATACCTAACAGTCAGATACAGGAAAATGAAGTTCACTTTATAATACATATAACTTTAGATTACTTTAGATAACAAGCATAATTTTCATCCAATGTTTAAACTAAATTTGAGAGAGGTTGAACTCCTGGTTCCATTTTAAAGAAATATATGATTATTTGTTAGATTTACATCTTGTCTTTCTTTCAAGAGATTAAGGAAGTGTAAATAATATTGTCCCTTCCCATTTTACTCCAATAGTATTTGTATTAAAATATACGTTTGTGTGTGTCAGAGAGAGAGAGAGAGAGAGAGAGAGAGAGAGAGAGAGAGAGAGAGAGAGAGAGAGAGAGAGAGAGAGAGAGAGAATGCTATCAAATAATAATCTCATAATCGAGTTGTAACCTTGAACCTAGGTTTCTTTCATCTTGATACAATATCTTAATTCCTCTACTATATTACCACAATTGAACAATCCTCCCCTGCTCTTACAAAGTGTAGTACAATTAATGGAACCATGTTTGTGTGTAGGTTGTGTACCAGTAACTGTTTCTAATTTTTTAATAGAAAATCCAAGTGATTATATCTGTTCTTGGTGAAAGAAGAGAAGAACATTCTTAAAACAGAAGACACTGGTTAACATACTTTCCTGGGATTATAATTCCTTGTTTAATTGCTGTGATGCAGAATGGCTTGTCTCTATAGATGGATAACGTGGGCAAAGCCTCTTTAAATTCTAATTTGGCAAGATTAATTTTATGTTGGGAATCCAGCATATTTTTATAACTGAATTGAACTGGAAAGACCTGGCATACCAGAAGTATCCCAGATGAGCAAACGTAGGTTTTTTTTTTAACTTAAATGTGAATGATAAAACTTGGGCCATGATATGGAAAGATTTCAGAAATTAATTAATTGTAGGGGCCTGGAACAAGTTCTACAGCTGGATTCAGCTAAAGCAAAAATATTAATTAAGAATTAGCCTGTAGCTGCATTTTGCAAAAAAGTCAAGATGGTTTTGATACTCTTTCCAGGACAGTCTGCTTAGAGATAAACTCAAATATAACTAGTGAATGTTTGTGGTCTCCTCAATTTGATGTCTTGTTGGGATTTGGGGGTATATTTTACTACATTTTGGAGATTCACATAATATGCTAAGGATTGGCAACATCCATATGCTAGGTCGGTATTGACCACATTTTACTACTCCCTTTCACATCTGTTTTCTTCAGGTATTAGTAATTCTAAGTGTGGAAACTAAATATCTCTGCTATTTCAATTCCCCCATGTTAAACTAGAAGGTCAAAATGTAGCTGTGGTCCTCTGTGCAAAAGGTTGTGCATTATGCCCAACCCCCTGGGAAATAACAACTGCATTTAGTCCATATCAAATGCAATGTCTGCTTAGACCTTCCTTGTCAATATGGCAGGTTGTTAGAATGGAGGTCATGTCCTTGTCTTTCATGTATGTGAATTATGGATTCCTGGACAGAGCTGAAAACCAAGCTTGACTTCTCGTAATTTCCAGAATCTAGCCATGTTGTTTTCTTGGAAGATTGTGGAAGGTCTGCCAATGCTTTTTTCCAAGATCTTTCATAATTATCTTAGTCCAGCCTACCGTTCTTCCATAGTGGTACCGTATCTTTCAGAGTATAAGATGCACCAAGATTTTGAAGAGGCAAATTTAAAAAAAAGGTTTCGCACTCTGCAGACCTTCCCAAAACGGCCCATTTTTCGTGAAAACAGGCCCATTTTATTGTCAAAAAAGGGCATGAATAACCTTTAGGAGGCTTGTAGAGTGTTGCTGTGGGCTGGGGGGGGGGGGTAATGGCCTGTTTTTATCTCATTTTTTCCCTCTCCAGCCCCCAGGAACACTCTGGAAGCCTCCTAAAGGCTATGCACGGCCATTTTTGTAAAGGGAGCAGGGTTTCAGGAAGGCAAAAATTCTATATTCAGTGTATAAGATGCACTCATACTTTCACCCTCTTTTTTGAGAGAAAAAAGGCGTGTCTTATAATTCGAAAAATACGGTAATGTTTAGCTACCAAACCCAGACAAGATTAGTGTTTATTGAGATTCTCATCCAGGTCATGGTTGTCTCAAAGGTGCTTTTTCAAGAGACAACTGGACTTTCTGGTTTTTCTTTGAAAACATTTTGCTTCTTATCCAAGAAGCTTCTTCAGCTCTGACTAGATGGTGGGGAATGGAAGGATTTATACTCCTTGCAGACAGCTGGTCATTTGCATTTGATAACTTGTCTTTTTCTATGAAGAAGCGTCTTGGATGAGAAGTGAAACATCTTCAAAGAAAAACCAGAAAGTCCAATTTCCTCTTGAACAAGCACCTTTGGGTCAGACAAGATTAGGTACATTTACTATATGGATGCACACATCACATTCATTCTGTGTGCGCACGTGTGTTTAAGTTAAACAAATGCACAGCAAGTTCATTTAAATTAGCATAATATAGTCTATGGAATGTATGCAACATTTCACATTGTGTGCTCAAGTTCATTTATCCTGTGAGCACCATAGTTGTATTAATTTGCATTTTTCCTGTTATCTTTGGACCTTGGCTGGAGCGTTTTTCCCATGTTCAAGGGCAAATGATTCCTGAATGAGCAACTGCTGTAAACACTGGTGCTTTAGTGTTGCAGAGCGAAAAGCCATCAGGAAACTGGAAAGAAAAAAATAATAATTGGAGGCCCATCATTATGATAGTTAATGGCTTCGGGGACAGCACTAAGGTAGACAATATGGTAAGAATGAAGTCTCCATCTGTGTCTCAGTGTCAAGGGAAATCGTTTCATATCATTTCTTGGTCCCTATGACAAGTAGCCCATGAGGTACACTGAAGTGCCTAATGAAAGATGATAGGCTGGGAATTGGAACTGAACTCATTCTTCTAAATCCCACCATGTCAGGGAGATGGCCCTTCCTCGGTTGATTTGATAACTTTCCTTTTCGTACGATGCTGCTGAAAACCTTCAGTATGAATCTGAAATGCCATCTTCGCATGGCTCAGGAAAATATATATATATGGGAAGGCAGACCAACAACTCAAACAGTAATAGCAAATTAATGGGCTGTCAAAAAAATAATAATCTTAGCTACATTTCACCTTCCCCCAGGCCAAATATCTTACAGGAAGCAGGAAAAAAATAACTTAGGCAAATGTGTAATGTTTGCAAAGTAGCATATTTGGGCAACTTTCCACGAAACAGTACTGAAAATGTGGTTTGGTCAAAGACAACAGCTCCTTCACTGGAAACATGGTGATCCTAGCAGTGGTGGGATTCAAAATTTTTATTACCGATTCTGTGGGTGTGACTTGGTAGGCATGGCATTACTTGGTGGCTGTGGCTTGTGGCTGTGGCAGGGGAAAGATATTGCAAAATCGCAATTCTCACCCCCACTCCTCGGGGAAGGATACTGCAAGATCTCCATTCCCTTCCCACTCCTGGGGAAGGATACGGCAAAATCTCCATTCCCTCCCCACTCCTGGGGGAAGGATACTGCAAAATCCCCATTCCCTTCCCACTCCTGGGGGAAGGATACTGCAAGATCCCCATTCCCTTCCCACTCCTGGAGGAAGGATACTGCAAAATCTCCATTCCCTCCCCACTCCTGGGGGAAGGATACTGCAAAATCCCCATTCCCTTCCCACTCCTGGAGGAAGGATACTGCAAAATCTCCATTCCCTCCCCACTCCTGGGGGAAGGATACTGCAAAATCTCCATTCCCTTCCCACTCCTGGGGGAAGGATACTGCAAGATCCCCATTCCCTTCCCACTCCTCGGGGAAGGATACTGCAAGATCTCCATTCCCTTCCCACTCCTAGGGGAAGGATACTGCAAAATCCCCATTCCCTTCCCACTCCTGGGGAAGGATACTGCAAAATCTCCATTCCCTCCCCAGTCCTGGAGGAAGGATACTGCAAGATCCCCATTCCCTTCCCACTCCTGGAGGAAGGATACTGCAAAATCTCCATTCCCTCCCCACTCCTGGGGGAAGGATACTGCAAAATCTCCATTCCCTTCCCACTCCTGGGGGAAGGATACTGCAAGATCCCCATTCCCTTCCCACTCCTGGAGGAAGGATACTGCAAAATCTCCATTCCCTCCCCACTCCTGTGGGAAGGATACTGCAAAATCTCCATTCCCTCCCCACTCCTGGGGGAAGGATACTGCAAAATCTCCATTCCCTCCCCACTCCTGGGGGAAGGATACTGCAAAATCTCCATTCCCTTCCCACTCCTGGGGAAGGATACTGCAAAATCTCCATTCCCTCCCCAGTCCTGGGGGAAGGACACTGCAAAATCTCCATTCCCTCCCCAGTCCTGGGGGAAGGATACTGCAAAATCTCCATTCCCTCCCCACTCCTGGGGGAAGGATACTGCAAAATCTCCATTCCCTTCCCACTCCTGGGGAAGGATACTGCAAAATCTCCATTCCCTCCCCAGTCCTGGGGGAAGGATACTGCAAAATCTCCATTCCCTTCCCACTCCTGGGGGAAGGATACTGCAAAATCCCCATTTCCTCCCTATCCCACTAACCTGCTTTGCAGCTCCGTTCTCCTGTGCAGGGAAACAAAAGAAGACACAGCTGATCAATTGAGACTTGGGAGGCAGCGAATAGATGGGGGCAGGGCCAGCCAGAGGTGGTATTTGTCAGTTCTCTGAACTACTCACAATTTCTGCTACTGGTTCTCCAGAACTAGTCAGAACTGGCTGAATACCACCTCTGAAACCTAGTCTGTTTAAAGGTAGATCTTGACTTACAATGGTTGATTTGGTGGCCTTTTGAAGTTACAACAGCATTGAAAAAAGTATCTTAAGACACTTTCTCACACGTACAAGCATTGCGGCATCCCCATGGTCATATGATCAAAATTCAGATGTTTGGCAATTGACTCATATTATGATGGTTGCAGTGTCCTAGGGTCTTGTGATCACCTTCTGTGACCTTCTGACAAGCAACACTCCAGAAGATAGGCTCAAGATACAGAAGGATCTTGACAAACTTGAACATTGGGCACTATCTAATAAAATGAAATTCAATGGTGAAAAGAATATGGTTCTATATTTAGGCAACAAAAACGAAATGCACAGGTATAGTATAGGTGGTATCTTGCTCAATAGTAGTAACTGTGAAAGGGATCTTGGAGTCCTAGTGGACAACCATTTAAATATGAGCCAGCAGTGTGCAGCAGCTGCCAAAAAAAGCCATCACAGTTCTAGGCTGCATAAACAGAGGGATAGAATCAAGATCACATGAAGTGTTAATACCACTTTATAATGCCTTGGTAAGGCCACACTTGGAATACTGCATTCAGTTTTGGTCACCACAATGTACAAAAGATGTGGAGACTCTGGAAAGAGTGCAGAGAAGAGCAACAAAGATGATTAGGGGACTGGAGACTAAAATGGTTGCAGGAACTGGGTATGTCTAGTTTAAGAGAAAGAAGGACTAGGGGAGACATGATAGCAGTGTTCCAATATTTCAGGGGTTGCTACAAAGAAGAGGGAGTTAAACTATTGTCCAAAGCACCTGAGGGTAGGACAAGAAACAATGGGTGGAAACTAATCAAGGAGAGAAGCAACTTAGAACTAAGGAGACATTTCCTGACATTAGAACAATTAATCAGTGGACCAAGTTGTGAATGTTCCAGCAATGCAAATTTTTAAGAAGAGATTGGCCTGAAATAGTGTAGGGTTTCCTACCTGAGCAGAGGGTTGGACTAGAGGACCTTCAGGATCCCTTCCAAGCCTGTTATTTTATTAGTTAAACTATTCTCCAAGGCACCAGAGGGTAGAACAAGAAGCAATGGGTGGAAACTAATAAAGGAGAGAAGCAACTTAGAACTGAGGAGAAATTTCATGACAGAACAATTAATCAGTGGAACAGCTTGCCTCCAGGAGTTGTGAATGCCCCAACACTGGAAGTCTTTAAGAAGATGTTGGATAGCCATCTGTCTGAAATGGTATAGGGTTTCCTGCCTAGGCAGGGGGTTGGACTAGAAGACCTCCAAGGTCCCTTCCAACTCTGCTATTGTATTGTAACATCAATGGGGAAGCCAAATCCACTTAACAATCATATTTGTAACTTACCAACTGCAGTGATTCACTTAACAACTGTGACAAAAAAGGTCGTCAATTGGGGCAAAATTCACTTAAACAAATGACTCATTTAGCAACATAAATTTTGGAATCATTTGTGGTAATAAGTCGAGGACTATCTGTACTGTCCATATGTATGTGTGCATGTCTGTATGCATATGAAAGACCTCATGGAGAAATAGAAGCATTTAAGAGAGAGAGAGAGAGAGAGGGAGGGAGGGAGGGAGGGAGGGAGAGAGGGAGGGAGGGAGATATTTACTATAATCAATAAGCAATAAGTAGTTTTGATAAGTGATAACTAGAGTAAAACTACTATCCTGGGCCCAATGTTTGGGAAGCCAGGCTCTGCCTGTCACAAGCCAGGACAAAGAGTGAGTGATGGAGGAGTAATAGCTTCTTAAAAAAATCTTGGTCCAACTGGCCCGGCTGGTAGCACCATGTAAGGGTCCCTTTCCAGGGTTACAGGAGAAGACGGTCAACGGTTTTGAAGGTGGAAGAGGCTCTATGCCCCAATGGCAGATAAAGTGGCAGGACCATCTTCTAGGAGAAGGGAAACTCTGATTACAAACCTCCACTGCCTTGTGGCTATATCCACTACTGGAAAAAGCTTCAGGAGTCAACCTCGAGGCAAAATCAGGAGCCAGAGTCCCGGAAGCAGTTCATGACTGTGTACAACCACGTTCTGGTAACTCCTGAGATGCAGCTAGAACCAGTCGTATTGGCTCTGCCGTTCCATTTGACTATTTCAGCGAAGAGTAACTCTATCTTTCATTGTAGGGATTTTTAACACTTGTTATTTGGCCAATTCATCAACCAATTGCAATTCTCCACATTTTTAAATTACAACCCGGCCAATAAAATGTATATTTTCCTTTTCCTGTAGGCAAAACTAACAGCCTACAATGGGAATTGAATCAATATCGTATAATGCATCAGTTTTCTCTGTGTTATGCAAAAGGAAGAATCATCCAACAATAGGACCCATTTTGAAAGCCCATTAGATGGTTCTCCCAATTTCTTCAAATCAAAAGGATTGATTAATTGGACATTGTCATCCAAGACAGTAATAGATCTCAGTGCACTTACAATCTACCAGCACAATGAGGGAATATAATTAATATGACAAAATGTTAGCAGAGAACGGATATCCCTATTTTATCTTCCGTACTGGTTTGCCATGATGTATTTAGTGGGACATCCATTCAAAGTTTTATTGTGAGTAAAATCAATTTTCACATGTTCTACAGAGCTTATATCTCTCTTGGAAAAATGCACATTTTTGAATTTCATTCTTTTTGCAGTTCTTTTTCTGACAGTTGTTTGATTGTAGTGCAAGATATTAGTAGACTGCCATGACTTGTACAGAATGGCAAAATGTTTATTCCATGCTAAGGTAACTAAAGCTTGTAAAAAAAAAAACCTCTCAAGATCATGCACAAGGGGTTGCACGCATAGAATTATGGGTGTGGGCACACCCACACATGACCTCCCTGCGCTCCCTCCATTTTTGTCATGCAATGGCAAAAAGGTTAGCCATTATTGTCCTAGACAATTTTGTATAGTCTTCAAACTTCCCTTTTGTCATAAGGATGTTGAGAAAGTGGTCAGGCTGTGGCTTCAGAGAGCACTGGAGAAAATAAATTATCCAAGCTGGTTCTAGTTAGGTTTCAGAATGGAACATAATACAGAGATGGCATTATTGGCATTGTGGATATTTGTATGTGTTGTTTTAGATTATTTTAATATTGTACGTCACCCAGAGTCATGAGAGGGTGGTATCAGGTATGAAAAGCCATGCCCACACATGAAAGTTCTAATTAACTGATTTATTGCTAAATTCAACGGACAGGAATCTTCTCAGACTAACAGTAGCACCTGATTAGAGCTAAATAAGGGTCAATGGGATTCAAGGGAGTTTGGGCTTTGTTCATAATGATTCTAAACTGAGGTCCCCTTTAACTCCTCCTTCTCCTGGCTCTGCCAGTTGTGGGCGTTTTAAAAAAATATTTATTTAGCCCAGTTTTCTACTCAATATAACCTTTGGGATCTTCCCTTGTGTTTATTTTCAGAAGCATATAATGTCAGGGTTCCAAATAGCATCCAAAAGTAAATCAAAGTCCAGGCAAAGCACTGCTCAACGTTCCAATTGATTAAGAGAGCCATGTTGGCACATCTGGGAAAACCCGAATCTGAAAGCTTCCTGATTTTCCCCAACTAGTTGAAAATTCAAGAGCTTGCCCCCACACTCACAAGTCCAATCTCCCACTGCCATGCTGGCAGTTCCACCCATCCAGTTCCGGTGCAGAGGTGCAGGGACAAAGGATGACCTTGGCTTTCTAGAATTTTTTTTTGTTATGGCTACATCACATCTCACTCCTACAATCCCCCCTCCCATTTTAGCACAGTAGAAAATGCATATTGGAATAATAAAAAGTGTGGCAGGCCAAAGATTCAAAAGTAAATATGGCTGCAGGACTTTCCGAGTTGTTCATATCTGAGAATTATGATATTGTTTTGGAAAGGGTAACTTTCTGGCTTTTTTCCACTTAATATTACTTATTTCATGGTACCCTAACTTTCATATGCACTTGATTCTTCTAATGCTACTTTGAGAAATACTGAGCAATGATTTTACATCATTTTCCTGAAAGATATGATTCACAGCTATATTTGGAACTGTATTAGCCAGAGCTAAAATACATCAGCTTAAGCCAGGAAGTTTTTTTAATTGTAAGTCTCTTTCCCCAATATACAATCTGCCAGTCAATCTGTATTAATATGTAGGTCTATCTAGCTATTTCTCCCTTTATACCTTTTGCTTTCATGTATTTACATTTTCAGTGAAATTGCAATTAATTTGCATGTAAAATGCATTTTAGTAGAAGTGAAAATTTAATTTTTGTATCTTAATATTTTGTGTATTCCTTTAGAGGGAAATGATTGCCTTTTAATTGGGAAAATCGGATGAGCTCCTTCTTCAGCATCCAAACCTGATCTAATTCTCAGTGATATTGTTGTTTTTAACAAAAATACAATAGAATTTAGTAAAGAATAGAGAAATAAAGACAAGGCAATATCCCATTTATCTCTGCAGCATGTCTAATTTACAGGGTAGAAAATGTACCACACATGTGCGGAAAGTCCCATCTGTGCAATGAAATATTATAAGAAAGAAGGATTTGAAACACCTGGGTCCCAGTTGCAGTTTAGCCTTGGATTCCCTGGTATCTTCAAATAAACAGGCGGCTCTTACTGCTAATCTATGCAAAATAGATTTATGGAAAACATTCTAACAAATATCATTTAGGCCAGATGCGAAAAGTTTTGGTTTTAATGCAAATTATACAAAGCATGGGGACAGAAACTGGCTTCTTCTGCCTGATGTTGATCTCCTTTCTAAGTCAGGCAGTGATTGACTATCCAATCAATCCAGTGATGGGATTCAACTTTTTTTTACTACAGGTTCTGTGGGCGTCGCTTTCTGGGCATGGTGTGGCTTTGTGGGTGCGGCTTTCTGGGCGTGGCAGGGGAAGGATACTGCAAAACCCCTATTCTCTCCCCACCCCAGTAACCTGCTTTCCAGTTCTGTTCTTCTGTTCAGGGCAACAAAGGAAGATCAGCTGGGAGGCAGCGGGGCAGGGCCAGTATATTTTCCAGTCCTCAGAATTACACAAAATTTTCGCTACCAGTTCTCCAGAACTGGCTGAATACCACCTCTGGATCAATCTCAAAAATCCTCATTTGCCAGCTTGACAAATGTCTGCTAATGTCTGCTAGGCTTGAAGCCCCATGAAACCAACTATCATAGAGTTTTAAACATTATATGAACTATATACATGTCTTTAGGGGACTGGAGGCTAAGACATATGAAGAATGGTTGCAGGAACAGGGTATGTCTAGTTTAATGAAAAGAAGGACTAGGAGAGACATGATAGCAGTGTTCCAATATCTCAGGGGCTGCCACAAAGAAGCTAGGTTTCCTGCCTAAGCAGGGGGTTGGACTAGAAGACCTTCAAGGTCCCTTCCAACTCTGTTATTCTATTCTATTCTGTTCTGTTCTGTTCTATTCTATTCTATTCTATTTTTTTGGCAGCATCTGCTTCTGTTTATAGAAAGGTCTACTTAAAAGGAAGCATGGTTTTCTCTTGGCATCTTCCATCCTTGTATCAGTTTTAGCCAGAAATATTCTGGGAGAGATTTTAGACTACATAGATTATACTGTTCTTTCTATTATTACATGCAAACATTTTTCTTGAATTGGATTCCAACTTGGAGATCTACAGACCCAATCTGCCAATATATTTCCCTAATTCTTCCATTCATATCAGTACATTTGCCAGTCCTCTCATCCCTTCAGATAAATTGGTTAGCAATTTTTACTGCATCAACTTTCAAAGAATCAGGGAATTTTCCAGATTTGGGGTAACATGTGGAAGGGAGGGAGGGAGGGAGGGAGGGAGGGAGGGAGGAAGGAAGGAAGGAAGGAAGGAAGGAAGGACAAGCAAATACTGGAGCGCATAACATCAGACATGTCACTAAAAGGTAAAAATCACAAAACTGCATCTCACTTATTTCGGCCATGTCAGTCATGTAGGGAGAATCACTGGTGAAAGCAATTATGTTTGGAAGAGTTAGCAATGAACGGAAACCAAGTGGCCAAAGAACATAATGGCTGGATACCAGCAAAGCTGTCTCTAGTCAGAACATAGAATAACTCAAAGAACTTAATGCAACTTTGGGAGACACAGAGACTCCAGACCAGGGGTGAAATCCAGCAGGTTCTGACAGTTCTGGAGAAACGGTAGCGGAAATTTTGAATAGTTCAGAGAACCAGCAAATGTCACTTTTGGCTGGTCCCAGAGTGGAGTGGGAATGGAGATTTTGCAGTATCCTTCCCCCTGGAGTGGGGTGGGAATGGAGATTTTGCAGTATCCTTCCCCTGCCATGCCCACCAAGCCATGCCCACAGAACCAGTAGTAAAAAAAAATGAATTTCACCACTGCACCAGACCTATAGAATCATCAAGAGTAGGACACGAATGAATGGACATGAATGAATGGATAACATCATCGTCGTTGTCATTATCATCAATTCTCAGGAAGTCAAGATACCCTGCATGGTATTACTTTTTCTTTTGAACTTTCCCTTTGTTTTCTCTGTTTCCTCTTTCGTTTTTAGTCCTTGTATCTCCTATCTGTCAGCATTCCAAATAACATCCAAAATTAAATCAGAATCCAAAGCAAAGTATTGCTCAAAGTTCCAATTTATTAAGAGAGTCATGTTGGCACATCTGGGAAAACCCAAATCTGAAAGCTTGCTGGGTTTTCTCACCCAGTGGAAAGTTCATGATCTTGCCCCCACAGCCACAAGTCCATCACATGGTCCAATCTTACATTGCCATGCTGGCAGTTCTACCCGTCCAGTTCTAGTCAGGTGTAGAGGTGCAAAGACAAAGGATGACCTTGGCTTCTAGAAAGGAATTTTATTTTGACAACATCACATTATACTCCTTACTATTCCCTCTCCCAATTCCCCACTAATGAAACAGCATAGTAAAATAAGAGAGAGTGTGGCAGGCCAAAGATCCAGAAAGGACTATGACTGCAGGCCTGACACTATCTTTCTCTGACTAAGACCATCTTTCATTCAATTTTCTCTAAAATAGAAGAACTCAATTAAGAGGATTGGGGCAGGAGGAATACCCTCGCCCGCAGTTCGGCGGAGACTCCTGATACCCTCGCCCGCAGTTCGGCGGAGACCCTCGTCGCTGCCTGGCACTCGGCAGCTTCGGAGTCTCTGGACCGGATTGCGCCGCTACGGCCCCTCCGGGTCAGCGGCCCCCGGAGGCCTCCTTGGTTCACTGAGGAGCTCCGGGAGGTAAAGCGCCGGAGGAGACGCCTAGAGCACTCGTGGAGGTCCGATAGGTCTGAGTCGAAACGGGCACTTTTAACAGCATGCACCAAGGAGTATATTCGGACTTTAAGAACAGCAAAAAGAACATACATTGCCTCCTTGGTAGCGTCCGCCGAGTCCCGCCCAGCCGCCCTGTTTAGGATAACCCGCTCCCTCCTAAATAGGAGGGAGACGGGGGACTCCCTACAGGGTAAGGCTGAGGAGTATGTCCAGTTCTTGGCGGACAAAGTTGCCCGGTTTCGAGCGGACCTGGACTCCACCCCAGTAGATCCAGCCGAGACACAAGGAGAAGACTTGGCAAACCATCTCTGGGTTGAGTTTCAGGAAGTTGCCTCTGGGGATGTGGACAAGGCTATGCGAGCTGTGAGCACCTCCACCTGCGTACTGGACCCGTGTCCCTCCTGGCTGGTTGCCAACAGCAGTGAGGTGACACGAGGCTGGATCCAGGCGGTTGTTACCGCCTCTCTTCGGGAGGGGTACTTCCCCACCGCGCTTAAGACAGCAGTGGTAAGACCCCTCCTGAAGAAACCGTCCTTGGATCCAGCTGTTCTTAATAACTATTGTCCAGTCTCCAACCTTCCCTTTGTAGGGAAGGTTGTTGAGAAGGTGGTGGCTCTCCAGCTTCAGCGTACCTTGGAGGAAGCTAACTATCTTGACCCCTTCCAGTCTGGCTTCAGACCCGGTTACAGCACAGAAACTGCTTTGGTCGCATTGACCGATGATCTCTGGAGAGCTAGGGATGGAGGCCATGCTTCCATCCTAGTTCTCCTGGACCTCTCAGCGGCTTTCGATACCATCGACCATGGTATCCTTCTGCGACGACTGCGGGAGATAGGGGTGGGCGGCACTGTTTTGCAGTGGTTCTCCTCCTATCTCTCGGACAGGTCGCAGTCGGTGTTGGTGGGGGGGCAGAGATCGTCCCTGAGGCCCCTAACTTATGGGGTGCCGCAGGGGTCGGTCCTATCCCCCCTACTATTTAACATTTACATGAAACCGCTGGGTGAGATCATCCGGAGGCACGGGATAAAATACCACCAATATGCGGACGATACACAGTTGTATCTGTCCGCCCCGTGCCAACTCAATGAAGCGGTGGACGTGATGAACCGGGGTCTAGAGGCCGTTAAAGACTGGATGAGAGCAAACAAGCTGATACTCAACCCAGACAAGACCGAGTGGCTGTTGTGTTTTCCTCCCAAAAATTTGACCAACATACCATCACTCAGGCTGGGGGGACAAAACTTACACCCCTCAGAAAGGGCCCGCAACTTGGGAGTCCTCCTGGACCCACAGCTGACTTTTGACCACCATCTCTCAGCTGTGACCAGGGGGGCATTTGCCCAGGTTCGCCTGGTGCTCCAGTTGCGGCCCTACCTGAATCGGGAGGCCCTCACAACAGTCACTCGAGCCCTTGTGATCTCCAGGCTGGAATACTGTAATGTGCTCTACATGGGGCTGCCCTTGAAGAGCATCCGGAGACTTCAGCTAGTCCAGAATGCGGCCGCGCGAGTGATCGTGGGCGCACCACGGTTCGCCCACATAACACCGATCCTCCGTGAGCTGCACTGGCTACCTGTCGATCTCCGGGTGCACTTCAAGGTCCTACTCACCACCTATAAAGCGCTCCATGGTAGTGGATCTGGCTATTTGAGAGACCGCCTTCTGCCAATTACCTCCCTGCGTCCCATCAGATCACATAGAGTTGGCCTCCTCCGTATTCCATCCGCCAGTCAGTGCCGACTGGCGACTACCCGGAGGAGAGCCTTCTCTGTTGCGGCTCCGACACTATGGAACAATCTCCCCGTGGAGATTCGTACCCTCACCACCGTCCAGGCCTTCCGCACAGCCCTCAAGAACTGGCTAGCCCGTCAGGTCTGGGGCTAAGCCTATTTTCGCCCCTCCCGAATGTTGAGTGAATGTTGAGTTTTATTGTTAAATTTATTTTTGTTCGCATTTCTTTTTGCACTGTCCTACACTCCCTTTCCTTTGTGATTGTACACTGCCCTGAGTCCCCTCAGGGAAAAGGGCGGCCTATAAATGCTAACATTAAAACATTAAAGACATTCAAATTTTCCATCAACAAAATATCTGCCAAGTTATTTTGAAGAAACAATGTAATTCCCCTCCCTTCCCTGTTAACAAGGCGTGGTATAAAATTATCTAACTGCATTGCTGATCAAATTCTTTCTGAGCACACAAATCTTTTGGGGAGCTGTTAACTCAGATGCAATTTGCCAGAAGCTCCACCAGTTTCACAAAATTTCCAAGTAACTATCCCTTCACTTGGTGACTTTTGACTCTAAACGTGTTGAGGACAAAGGTTTAAAGATAAGATGTTACCACTATAATAATCCAAAAAAAGTAGAAATAGCATGCTGTGGATTGGTTGGCATCACTGCTCAAGGGTTTTATCAGAGTTCAGTTCAATCATTTTGGAAGACTTTTAAAGTCTTTAATTTAAAGCCTTTTACTTTCCTTATCCGGCATAACATATCTATTATCAGAACAGAATTTGTGATCAAAAGTCTGATTACTTTGAAGAAAAAGTATCAAAGGAAAGGATAATGTCACAAAGCAAAGCCCAGTCTTTTGTACTTCTGTCCTGACATTGGTCATAAGTACATAAATCAGAGAATAATGTGCTGAAATGTAACAATGCGTGTTCCATCACTTGTTTTCTTTGCAGACACCTATAACCAGAAGGCTACAATAGGTTTAGACCAGGGGTGTCAAACTCAATTTCATTGAAGGCCGCATCAGGGTTGTGTTTGACCTTCGGGGCCCGGGATGGGTGTGGTCAGGGTGGGCATAGTCAGCTTGATATAACTTATGTTGGGGGCACCTGTGGTGGCCGGAAAGCTCTGCCAGCAAAAACGAGCTCCCAAGCCATGTTTTCAGATGCAACACCTTTGTGAAATCACCAGCGAAAATGGAGCTCAAGAGGACTACTTCAGCCCTGCCAAGCTCTGTTTTAGTAGGAAGAGGCACCGTGGGCTGGTCCTTCGCTATTTCCAGAGCAGCCCATGGGCCAGATCTAAGCACCCGTAGGCCGGATCTGACTCCCGGGCCTTGAGTTTGACACCCCTGGTTTAGACTCATTATATATGCATAAATTATCTTTACTCATTTCAATTACTTTAATGTAAAAATATGAAATGCTAAAAATTAGCATAATTATTGCTTTTCTTCTCTTTTCTTTCTATTTTCATTGAGAGATTAGTTCCCATTACAATCACCATTTAGGAGTTGGGCCAATCTTGTTCTGGAACACAAGTTTTTTTTATTATGAATAAACTGATATTGTTTGTCAAAGATTCTCTGAGTTTAGGTCCTTCATGAAATTGGATTCATCCAGTTACATAAGTGTTTTGACCCCCCCCCCTTCTCCGTTCAGGAACGAAAACCAAACAGACGTATGAAAGAATGTTTTAATCAGTCCCGGCTCTTGCTGGCTGTGAGCCCAAAAGAAACAAAGATAATTGCTCTGGCAAAAGTCCTATAACTCACAAAACACTGCAAACAGGATTCTATATATCAAGCCACTTATCCAAGTTGGCTTCTCTCGATTTGTGAACGCAAACGAGGAACGTTGACTTCTGCCACCAGGGCGTGGCACCAGCAGTCTCTTTTATCAGCAGGAGAGGAACTTAATCAGCATCATCTAATCACAATTATCTCCTACAATTACGCAAGTGTCAAGTGTTCCTTCCTTTGAGTAGCCCTTCACCTGCATGCATCCTGAAACAACTCCCAAATGTTTTCCGAAACATTCTCTTTGATCCAATGCTCTGCCGCCACCTGGTGGCCAACCAATCTCTCCTCACCCTGCTTGGAGTCGACACCCTGTCCAGGGTCCTCCACCTCCTCCAAGGCCAACTCATAAGACCCCTCGCTGTCAGAGTCTTGCGGCAGCTCCAAAGGCTCATGCCGGGCGACAAAACATAAGCATGCCTTTTCAGACACATTATGTGAAGACCTAACTTTTTTTGAAAATGCCTAAAGCAAAGAATGGTGAAAGGAGAAAAAAGGATCACCAGCAGCAAAGTGGATGGACTCAGTTACAGTGACACTGATTACACTGTTGGAAGATCTGAAAGACCAGATTAGAAACAGACTGTTGTGGAGAAAATCTATTTTTGTGGTCACTAAGAGCCAAAAATTACTTGATTTCATATAATCAATAAAGGGCTCGTCATGAAATTAAATGTATTTGAATTGATTTCTGATTTCATTAAAGCAATGAGGTTATCAACCATAGCCACCTAAACTCAATAGGTCCCATTCTTAACTATGATCCCTGAATCCAATTCCAAGTGATACATATGGATAAGCAGCTTTGGTATGCAATGAAAGGATGTAAAATGCAGTTCTATGTAAGTGCCCTGAGGAGTGGGTGAATGAGAACGAACTCTTCAAGCAATTAAAAGAATGTGGGGGAGAAAAGAGATGTGACATGTGTCACTATTCTGCTTTCTTCTGATCTTGGACTATTGGCAGCCACTAAACTGCCTTACTCAAGTGGCTTTCCACTTGATTTATGTACTGATCTTCCAGGCCTCTAAATTGCATGGCAAGTTTACAAGGATATGGCAGGGTACTTGCTACAAAGTCCAAGTCATTACAGTTTGGTGAACCAACACTGTGGTTTCTCAAATTTTGTTGGTACACAACATGTAGAAGTCAGCTAAGAGTGATTACCGGTATTTCATCAAATAAATATGTATTGAATTCCTTGGCAATTCTCTCTGTTCCCTTTATCGGGATTTGTATCCTTCTGCAACATCCAATCTCAACCTGGGTCTCAAGACAATATTGGAATGAAACTTTCATTATTCCAGAATATTGATTATATCAGTTGGCAATTCATATACTATGAATTGTAACATAGACAGAAAGTTGACATACAAACTTAACCTGGGTCTTTTAAGCACACTAGCTATTTTTAGCTTTTGAAAAACACAGAACTTCTTTCTTCTCTTCTTGACCAGGGAAGAAATATTTTGCTACAACTCCCTATACTTAGGGAGAAACTATTCATAGGAAGTGATGTTGGCAGAAGCAGACACTGATCATTGGTGATGATTAGAGAAAAATATATGCTGTTACTATCAAATTGACCTTGCACGTACTATATTCAGTTTTGCATCACCTAGCTGATATTGCTAATTGGATAATTCTGAGTTTGCAGAGCTCACACATTTAGTGGGCATTTCTGGATATCTGAATATCATGAGAATTCCCTGGGGATGGAGATGAATAGAAAACCAAATTTGAAAAAGAAAGTCAATAACAATTAGGGAAGCCCTGTGAAGGAAAAGGTGAAACTTAGAATAACCCCACCTTGATTCTTGCACTCGTGTCAGAAGCACTGAGGCACTTCTGGGTTGAAAGGATTAGCTGATGATGTCACCATAGCATAGTTGGGGATTCTTTTGATGTTCCCTACAGGAGATGGAGTGAAGGACCAGAGTTGATCTCACCCAGAGGTGATATTCAGCTGATTCAGACCGGTTCACCAGAACTGGTAGCGGTTTGAGTGAACCGGTCTCCCCAGCTCAATGCCTTCCTTTTAGGCACGCTTTTGAGGCCAGGCACATGCACTGAAGGTACGCGCACATGCACGGAATGCCGGGCACATGCGCAGAAGGCTGGGCACATGCACAGGAGGTTGGCCACATGCGCGAAAGGGGTGTGTGCTCCAATGAACTGGTGGTAACAAAACACAGTGAAAGCCACTGCTGACCCCCACCCACAGCAGCACTTGGGTCTCAAACATGGTCTTGCTAACCTCTAACTCTCACCATAAGAGCAACCATACTCCTACCCCATATTAATACTCCTTTGTATTTGATGGGCAGAAGAATACTCTTCTTGCTTTCAAGATTCTGTTCTATTCTCCAACCACAATGTATAATTCCAGTCTTTGTGGTGTCTGCTTCCTGTTTCAGAAAGCTAACAAGTAGGAAAAATAAGAAAGAATGCCACATCTTAATTCACCTTTAAATCTTTAGTACTGATAAGGCCTTTTGAAAAAATGTTATTAACAATATAATGAGCTTGTCAAGCTTTAACATTTTTGTCTGGTGTCTGCCATAATAAAGAGAATAGGAAATGTGGCTGTGAGTGAAACCTTAAAGAGGTCAAATTATAGAAAAGACAGTTTAAGAGAAATCTGTCAAAGTGAGTTTTGACAAGACATAATGATGGCCATAAAGTGAATATTTAGATTCATTTCAACAATGCTATAACTAGAATAATTATATAATTAGAACTAAGTGTTCTAAATGCAGTTAAACTATGCAAGAAAATGGGGACTCAAAGGTGATTCTGTATTCTGGGGTGTGTTGAGATATAGAGCCAATTTGATCTAGTGGTTAAGGCACTATGCTAGAAAGAGGAGGAGACCATAAGTTCAAGTCCCATTTTAGCTATGAAAGCTGGGTGATTTTGAGCCAGTCCCTCTCTCTCATCTCAACCCATCTCACGTGGTTGCTATTGTGGAAAAATAAGAGGAATAAGGTGTGTTAGATATGTTCACCACCTTGAATTATTTGTAAAAATAACAAAGACAGAATACAAATAAATAACACAATATAATACATAACATAACATAAGTCTACTTAAAAATATACTGGGAGTCATAGCCTATACATTTTTTTTTCAAATATATTTTATTCATTTTCACATTCCATTTTACAGTCACTTATATACTGGATATTTGCTATAAGAAAAGAAATAAAACAAAATAAAAAAGAAAACACAACTCATCATTCACAACCCCACCTGACACTTCCATCCTCCATACACCCCATCTTCCCCCTCCAACTTTCCTTTCCTCCCTCTAACACTCCCCTCCTACTTCCCTTTCCCCTCAAACCTTCCTTCTCTCCTTACTCCCAGCACGCCCTCCTTACATTCCCCTTACTCCTTCCTTACTCCTCCCTCTTCTTTCCCTCTACCTCCCTCCTTGGTGTATTCCTTTATTCAACTGTTGTTTATTAATATAATATGATAAAAAATAAAATAAACCAAGGAAAAAAAATATAAAGAAAGAAAAGAGAAAAAAAAATAGCCTATACATTTTTAAGGTTCTCCTGATGAATAAATTTTAGGAAGTTAGATTTGGCATTAGCTTAGAGGTGGCTAATTTTCTTTTGCCATACATCATCATCATTGTAGAGACTCCAACAGGATTTTTGGTGACACTATGATATCAAGACCTTATCCTAACAAAATTGATAGGGAGGATTGCACTGGTAAGAAGGAGTGATAATAAATCTATCAAAGGACATGATCCCCATCAGACATGATGGCGTGTATAGAAATGAATTGTGACAATACAGGGACACATTAAGGAAGCTGCTCATGCTATGAAATATAACAAGACAAAGATCTTGATGGGTCTTTTGAAAATATTATACTGAAATGAATTAAATTGGATAAAGGCAGTGGTGAAATTCATTTTTTTTTTACTACTGGCTCTGTGGGCGTGGCATGGTGGGCATGGCAGGGAAAGGATACTGCAAAATCTCCATTCCCACTCCACTCCAGGGGAAGGATATTGCAAATCTCCATTCCCACTCCACTCCAGGGGAAGGATATTGCAAATTTCCATTCCCACTCCACTCCAGGAGAAGGATATTGCAAATCTCCATTCCCACTCCACTCCAGGGGAAGGATATTGCAAATCTCCTTTCCCACTCCACTCCAGGGGAAGATATTGCAAATCTCCATTCCCACTTCACTCCAGGGGAAGGATATTGCAAATCTCCATTCCCACTCCACTCCAGGGGAAGGATATTGCAAATCTCCATTCCCACTCCACTCCAGGGGAAGATATTGCAAATCTCCATTCCCACTTCACTCCAGGGGAAGGATATTGCAAATCTCCATTCCCACTTCACTCCAGGGGAAGGATATTGCAAATCTCCATTCCCACTCCACTCCAGGAGAAGGATATTGCAAATCTCCATTCCCACTCCACTCTGGGGCCAGCCAGAGGTGGTGTTTCCAGTTCTCTGAACTACTCAAAATTTCCACTACCAGTTCTCCAGAACCTGCTGAATTTCACCTCTGGATAAAGGATAATTTTATAGTGGTTCCCCACATACTGGTTTTTTAATTGATTCTGTGTGGGTTTCTGTTGTCAAATCAGAGTTGACTTCCAACAATTGTCTGGAACAGTACCTGCAGTCTTCTTGGCAAAGTTTTTCATAAGTGATTTGTCCTTGTCTTCTTCCTAACGTTGAGTGTGAGTTACCAGTCCAAGGTCACCCAGGTGGCTTTGTCCTAAGATGTGACTAAAATACATGGTCTCCCCATGTTTAGTGTGGTACCCTAACTGTTGCATGGAATTAGCTATTTTTCCAGTTGTTACTTTTACCTTTATGATGGCTCAATCAGATAAACACTCAACGGGTATAGCTTTATAGAGGGATCAGAACTTTCATGAAATCTCCCCTAATTGTAGTTCTACTCCTATATTTACTAAGGTTGTAGAAATCAGTCAATGTCTCATTGAAATTTCAGATCTAAATTTTAGAGGCAATCTGATTTGATTCAAAAAAGTTTAGATTCAATAAAAAGTCTCAGTGGGGTAGTATCAAAAGCAGATAGAGATTCAATAAATGATAGATAGATAGATAGATAGATAGATAGATAGATAGATGGATGGATGGATGGATGGATGGATGGATGGATGGATGGATGGATGGATGGAGGTTTGAGGAGTGGGGGGGGGGTGCAGCAGGTACATTGTTCTGGGGCCCATGGTACTTAAAGGAGGCCATTAAGTGGATTTTTTAAAAAATATTACTAAACCAAATTTTTAAAAAGAAAAACAACATTGAATATATACTTCATACTCTATACTTTGTGTATATAGCAAAACCGCCTTGCCGCCTTGTTTGACATAACCTTTATTAATCTGAAACTCAGTGAATAGTTATTAATGTAATTTATGGAATTTTAATTTCATTACTTATTAATTTAAGTTTCATTTCATTTATGAATATATTTTATATTTCATTTCAGTTTATGAATGGTTATGAAATGTCATCTCAAAAATTTGGAACTCAAAAATGCAAGGAAAAACAGAAATGTGTGTCCATGTGTAGGTGAGGGGGGGCATGTTAGTCTTGTTCCAGCACTTAATAATCCTTTTGGTGGCCCTGGATGGATGGATGGATGGATGGATGGATGGATGGATGGATGGATGATAGATAGATAGATAGATAGATAGATAGATAGATAGATAGATAGATAGATAGATAGATAGATAGATACTGTAGCAGGGGTGGGTTCCTGCCAGTTCTAACCTCTCCTATAGAAGAGGTTCCACAAATCTACAGTGCCGTTTAGAACTGGTTCCAGCTCTCTCCCCCTCCCGTCCGCATATCATCAAGATGAAGAGCGAGAGGAGGGATTCTGGGAGTTGAAGTCCACAAGTCTTAAAGCTGTCAAGTTTGAACAACCCTGGGTTTTTTTCTAAAGTGTTACGGATGCAAGGGTCTTGTAACTTGACAGCTTTAAGACTTGCGTGCTTCAAATGCCAGAGTTTCTAAGCCAACATTTTGGTTGCTAAGCAACAGCATTGTTAAGTGAGTTTCACTACATTTTAGAAGTTGACCATGCCCACCCAGTCACATGACTGGCAAGCCACTCCCACCCGGTCACATGGCCAGCAAGCCACTCCCACAAAGCAGGCCACACCTAGAGAAGAGGTTCTAAAAAATTTGAAACCCACCACTGTACTGTAGATAGATAGATAGATAGATAGATAGATAGATAGATAGATAGATAGATAGATAGATAGATAGATAGATAGATAGATAGATAGATAGATGAGAGATGTCTGTGTGTGTGAGAGAGAAATAGAGAGAGAGATGCTGTAGATAGACAGACAGAAAGATACTGATTGTATACAGATAGACAGACATTGGCATAATGGAATAAACAGGAATGGAAGGCCAATTGAGGAAAGAAATCCTGTTAAAGTTTCAGCCAGATATATACAGGGGTTTCACCTTTTTGCAATATGCCTTCATGATCTCTTTTAAGAGAAAGACAGCACAGATGATGAAATGACAATTCAACAGTATTGTGATCCACTAATTGAAAAAGTATTTTATTAAATATTGAATAGTACAATACTCTATATTTTCTGTTCTGGGTGGTCAGGGTTATTATGTAATGCTTGTGCAACAAAAGGGAAAAAAAACCTGTGAAGAGTTATCAGTTATCACTATTGTGCTTCTAATAGTCTGTGTTATAAATAAATAGTCCATTGTACACAGTAGTCTAAACTGCAAGCGTATTATCTTGAAAGGCTGTGCAAAGCTTGAAAGGCGTATTCAGTTTGACAAAGCATCAATCAAATCACTCCATCGAAGCGCTTTGCCTTTCAAAGTGCTTTGCAGATTTGATGGCTGGTTGTTTTTGTGTGCCGTTTTGAGGGGTGTCACAGATAGCATGCAATACTGCAGCTTCAATTCCATAGATGGGAAATGTTGAACAACAGATGGAACCTGAGTGCTGTAATGGGCTCTTGGACACTAACATGAGTAGCCAGTCAAATAGTTTTGATGCTTCATTAAATTTTCTGCCTTTCAGAGCTCTTTCAAGGTAGCGAGGCTAACAGTACTTTGGCTCCATTCACTTTCCCAGCTCTCAGCTTCTTTAATGCAGCCAAAAGCCTTAACTTTGCTTTCCCTGGTGATAATGGAATGTTAAATTCTGGGATAACTTCTGCCGCACAACTGGGAATTCTCAGCTGTCAGCACTTTCAGCTTTCCAGAACTCTTACTGATCATGGTAACCCACAAGTGCAAGTCATGGTGATTCTTCTTGAATCCTGCCCAGAAGACATCAGATTTACCAATGTGTCCCACTGAGGCTAGCACTACAACAAAGCCAATCAGGAGGAGGTTCTAATTAGAAACATCCAAAAAGGATTCTAATCAGAAGAATTCTAACTTCACCAGCCAGCTTTGTTAAAGCATCACAGAGGGCCAGGAGGTAGCAAAACATCTGCTCTTGCTAAGGGAAACCAGTGATCAAACGTCAGGGTCCTTCTTTTTTGTTGTTGTTTTGATTTACTTCTCCTTTTCTCTCTCTCTCTTTTCTTTCTATTTTTAGGTAGGTGGCATGACTAGAAGTTAGATAGGATAGACAGAAAAAGTAATTTTAATAAAATGTGACATGATTAAAAGCTAGAATAAGTGATAGAAATAAGAGAAGGGGGGATATTAGTGTATACACTTTAAAATAATACAAGTAACAAGAAGAGCCGAGGTGGCGCAGTGGTTAGGGTGCAGTACTGTAGGCCACTTCAGCTGACTGTTATCTGCAGTTCAGCGGTTCTAATCTCACTGGCTCAAGGTTGACTCAGGCTTCCATCCTTCCGAGGTGGGTGAAACGAGGACCCAGACTGTGGGAGCGATATGCTGACTCTGTAAACCACTTAGAGAGGGCTGAAAGCCCTATGAAGTGGTATATAAGTCTAACTGCTATTGCTGCTATTGCTATTGCTAATAACAAGATATAACATGGAATAATTGAATAATGATGGACTGTAACCTAATATACCCCGTTTCCCCAAAAATAAGACCTCCCTGGATAAAAAGCCCTATAAGGCTTTTGAGCACATGCGCTAAAGTAACCACTCCCCCCAAATAAATTCTCCCCAAAAATATTGCAACATAGCAGCAGCCATGAGGTGACCACGCTCATCACCTCCTGCACCTCAAAGTTAATAAGACCACCCCAAAAATAAGGCCAAGTGCTTATTTTGAGTGTCAAAAGAAAATAAGACCCTTTCTTATTTTCAGGGAAACACTGTAAATGTGTATTAGAAGAAATACATAAGTTGGCTGAATGTAATACTTATGTTTAATTTTATTAGTTTTATTTGTATTAGAAGGTATGACATCCAGGTGTCACACTGTTCACACATTGATATGATATACTTTTTAAAATAAATAAAAAAGATAAAAAAACCTTCAGGATCAAGCTAAGCTTTATATCCAGGAAAAGGTGTAAGGAAGTCTTCTATTTAAAAAAAAAACAGTTTTTGAATATTTGTAACTTCTATTGACTTAACCAATTTCTTTAAAGGTCCTTGGCAAGACTATTGGAAACTGTCATTTTTTTCCCTTTTCTTGGTTTCTGCTATCTCTACTGTAAAGGAAGTATGAAAAAAACAATTAAAATGCATTAGGATAAATTTAGTTTAGTTTAGGCAGCGATGGGATTGAAGCTTGGCAAGGTTAATATCCTCTAAAGCAGTGGCTTTCAAACTTTTCAGGCTGTCAGGAGTTGCTAATTAAGAGACAAAACTGCCTTTATGCAATTAGTCATGCCCTAGTCACCTTCTGATTGGATAATTGCAATGCACACTACATAAGCCTATCCTTGAAGACCATTCAGAGCCTACAGCTGATTCAAAATGCAGTGATGTGGGTGGTAATGACCACTTTTTGGTGTCTCATGTATGATCAATTCTATGTTCATTGCATTGGTTACTAATTGTCATGCTAAGTTCAAGAACAACATCAAACAATTTAGCCAGAGTTCAGTTGTTTATTTGATTATGCACAAGAGACAGAATCTTGCCAGATTAAACCTTCATCCCAATGGACAAACCCTAGGAGATTTTAGGGAGTGACTATCCTTGCTGTCCTAGCCACTCTGGTCTATGCTGCCTCTTGTCTTACCCTTCTTTCTTGAATGTGCTCATCCTTCTTGGACAACTGCCGCTTCATTGTAGTCTATCGGACAAGCTTCCCTTCCATAGGCACCATCTCTCATGTCATTCCAATAAAGTCTGTGTTGTACAGGGCATGGATACTTGAGGGATCATTTCTCTCCTATAGTTTTTAGTAAAAGTACTATGTGCTCCTTCTATGTAATGTTATTTGCTGAATGGATCACCATGATCTGGCTAACTAAGGTGCTATAGTACATGATTTACCATATAAACCATAATATTTATGTATCTGCTAAGCCATTTTGACCTGGGCTATGATATAAATAAACTATTGTTTTATATAAGGTTATTACTGTTGTCCATGTACTCTATTCCCTCTGCACTTCTATTGAATTTCTACTGAAACCCACTTCAGTCTAATTGAAATGGCTTCAAATTTTCATGTAAACATGTTTACTGAGATACAGAGTATTGTAAAATGCAAAATACAAAAGTAAATAGAAGAGCGGGGAGGGGGGAGGGAAAAGGGAGAAGGGAAGTGAGGAAAGATAGAGGGGGGAGAAAGAAAAATAAGCATTGACTTCTGACTCTCTCTGTTACAATAAAATAAGGCATTAACATCCAATCATAACTTTTTGCTCTTCCATAATAGTATGAAAAAGTCATGTCTATAAAGATCTATCAGTCTCAGAGGTGGGATTCTACTCGTTTGGACCAGTTCGGGCGAACCAGTAGTTCTGACTAACTGCTGGGAGCAAACCAGTTCGCTCCCACGTGGGCCTGCCTGCCCGCCCGCCTGCCTGCCCCACGTGCTATATTCACCTATATTTCCTTTTTTAAAGCCCAACTGATTGGCGCAGCAGAGTGGATTGCTGCATCTCAGCTGTTTTCCTGGCCAGCAATAATGCTGAAGGTGAGATTTTGGTAAACTGTGCACGTCCATAGAGAGCGTGTCATTCACATCAGTGCATGCTCAGTGAAGCAGTTGTTAAACCAGTAGGATCCTACCCTTGATCAATCTAATCTGTAGGGGAAAAAAAGGCAGAGTTTCATTCACATCAAGCACGAAGTTCAGAAGCGGTTTCCATGTGGAAACGAAAGTGCTTATGTTCTTTTCCTTAATCAAAGTAGTCACTTTTGCCATTTTAGCCAACTCCATCAATTTCTGCAACCGTTCTTCCATGGTAACAATCGCAGAGTCCTTCCATTTTTGTGCATATAACAGTCTTGCTGCTGTCAACATGTACGGTAACAAAGTTCAAAAACTTTTCTCCAGGTTTTTTTCCATTAGATCCAAAAGGAAATGTTCTGGTTTCATTTTTATCTCCATTTAAAAAAAAAAAATTGTATTAAAACATGAATCATACTGCAACAATTTTTTTGCTTTATCACATGTCCACCATTATTGATAAAATGTCCCCTCTTTCCTTTTACACTTCGAACATCCATTTGACATATCTTTATACATCTTAGATAACTTACCATATTTTTCGGAGTATAAGACGTACCAAGGTTTTGAAGAGGCAAATTTTTTTAAAAAAGGTTTTGCATTCTGCAAACCTTCCAAAAATGGCCCATTTTTCATGAAAACGGGCCTGTTTTTTCCCCCATGAATAGCCTTTAGGGGGCTTGCAGAGTTCTCCTGGGGGGTGCCCCCCAAACAAGCAAAAAATGGCCATTTTTTGCTAAAACAGCCCTATTTTTGTCAAACAATTGCATGCATAGTCTGTAAGAGGCTTATAGAGTGTTCCTGGGGGCACACTGAGCAAAAAACGGCCCATTTTCACTCATTTCTGCCCTCTGCAGCCCTCAGGAGCTCTCTGAAAGCCTCCTACAGGCTCTGCACGGCCATTTTGGTGAAGGGGCCGGGGTTTCAGGAGGCAAAAATGCTATATTCAGTGTATAAAACACACCCAGCTTTTCAGACTCTTTTTTGAGGGAAAAAGGTGTATCTTATACTCTGAAAAATATGGTATCTAGTGTTAAATACCAACTATACATCAATATCGTTGATACATGTAACAACGTTTGAGATTTTGGAAAAACAGAAGATTTGTTTTTTTCTAAAGCAGTTGCAGGATTACCTGATTTCATTAGATGCCTTGAACTGATTATCTAATTTTATGTGAAGGAAAGGTTTAGTCAAACCTACTTCAAACTGAACCATCCTCTCAAAGCTTAGCAGATTCCCAGTATCTACATATTGTCTAAGTGCTTGTTGTATGACCTTTAACTTGGCCAAACAGTGCACCGTAAGCAGTGGTGGGATTCAAATAATTTAGCAAGAAGTTCTCTGCCTAATGACCAGCTACTGGTCTGGGTGTAACTGAGTGGGTGTGGCTAACTCAATGACACTCACGTCGATGGGCACTTCATCTTTGCTGTTACAACATAATAAGGAGAGGCAGTTTCTGTAAGCAGGGCAATAAAGATTAGGCTAGAAACAACACCAGAAAGTTTCCTTCCTGTCTTCCTTACAGGATTAGCTCTGTAAAGTGGTAAAAAACAAAATAAGACTTCTTCCAACAACCGGTTCTCCGAACTGCTTAGAAAGTTAACAACCAGTTCTCCCAAATAAGTGAGTACTGGCTGAATCCAACCACTGATCATAAGGCAGCAATTTTTATACCAATGGACTAACCTAACATAATGAGTCCAAAACCTGGGACTGATGACTCTCAAAGGAATGGAATTTGAGGAAGTTGTGGCTTTAGGTTCTGCTGTGATTCAGCTACTGCTAGGGTCAACAGACCTTAATTTTCAATTTCCCATTGCATTTTCTGATCCAGTCTAACAATTCCTTGCTCACTCATCCACCCAACAGCATAGAATTGACCTTCTGAGGTTCATTAAGAAAGGATAAGATATTTTCATTGCTTTATTTCCCTCTTCTCTGGCACACAAACATTTCTGCTGAAGTTGGCGCCATGGTGAAAGTCAACCCACATTTCTGGAGAAACCACCAATTTCTGCTGTATGAAGGGCAAGTCCTCAATAGGCAATTTTACAATCTTTACTTAATAAATCCCTCAATTTATATAGTAACGATGAATCTATTGCAAATGGGTTCAGGAAGAACATCAGACATTACAAATGCCTCTTCCAAAATTACATCCTCTGGTGCAAAGAAGTCCTTCCAATTAGAAACAGATGGAATCCTTCTGTGATTATTCAAGAATAATCAATCATTTAATGCCAAATCCCAACCAGCAAGCACAATGATTCAAATGTTCTTCATGGATCCTCATGACAGTGTGGAATTGATCGTGGATATACTCCACAAGGATGGAATTCAATGTTGAGAGAGTTGAGGAAAACCTCAACCTATAACAAAGAAACCCTTACTTTATGTCCCTTTGACCTGCAAAAGAATTCAAGATATTCCACTGACATTGATCCTGACCAGAGACTAGCATTTAAACATGAGAGAAAATGTAATGCACAAATTGCCAATGAAGTTGCTGTCATTATACCAAATAACACCGACTGATCCAGTGGTGGGATTCAAAATTTTTTACTACTGGTTCTGTGGGCATGGCTTGATAGGCATGGTGTGGTTTTGTGCGCGTGGCAGGGGAAGGTTACTTCAAAATCCCCATTCCTTCCCGATCAGCTGGGACTCAGGAGGCAGAGAATAGATGGGGGCGGGGCCAGTCAGAGGTGGTATTTTGTGGTTCTCTGAACTACTCAAAGTTTCCACTATCAGTTCTCCAGAACTGGTCAGAATCTGCTGAATACCACCTCTGGACTGATCCAATATCATAGGACATTGTGATGAAAGAATGAGGAGGTGGTTTGCAAACAATTTCAGTGTCTCATTGCTTCTATGAGAGCTTTCAGTACATATACAATACAATAGCAGAGATGGAAAGGACCTTGGAGATCTTCTAGTCCAACCCCCTGCCTATGCAGGAAACCTATACCATTTCAGACAAATGGCTATCCAACATCTTCTTAAAGACTTCCAATGTTGGGGCATTCACAACCTCTGGAGGCAATTTCTGTTCCACTGATTAATTGTTCTAACTGTCAGGAAATTTCTCCTCAGTTCTAAGTTGCTTCTCTCCTTGATTAGTTTCCACCAGAGGTGGGTTCCTACTAGTTCTCACCTATTCGGTAGAACCGGTTCGTCAAATCTACCGAACCGGTTAGAAGAGGTTCCACCAGTGGACCCAGAAAGCAGGCCACACCTACAGAAGAGGTTCCAAAATTTTTTGATACCCACCACTGGTCCTTGGATATGATTATTCTACACTATCATGCTCATATTTATAAAACTCAGTGCCTCTGTGAAAGGTAAGGATGACTACTGCGTTTGTGGTGCAATCAGAACATTGCGTGTGTTCAAGTTGTTTTAACGCAAACCAAAGATGCCTTTTAAAAAACAAGTTTACATCATATTCTTATGCATGCCAGTGCTGTGTGTGAGGTAATTTAAGGTGGTTCTGACAAGTGTCGTCGGCATCTTCATATCCGGTCACATGGGTGGCAAGCCACTCCCACAAAGGAGGCCACACCCACAGAGTAGGTTCGAACAATTTTTGAAACCCACCACTGGTTTCCAGCCATCGCTTCTTGTTCTACCCACAGGTCTTTTCTGCTTAGGAAAGGAAATATCTCTGAAAGACTGACCCAGTGTGGCATGCATTGTCCAGTATATTGATAAGTGCTTCCTTTGCATCTGATGAACTGTCATGGGGAAAAACTGTTCACCCGACATCTGAAGAGACATTGGGTGTGATAGCAGTTTCCAAAATTGAGAAATTTAAAATGACATCATGGCTGGACCTGATAGTAAATACAGTGATGGCAAAAGGGGAATTGCACTAAAAAATGAGGCAGTTCTAGAAATAGAAAACTTCAGTGCAGAAAAAAAATAAAACAAAGCAGTGGAATCCAAAGAACTGGAACAATAAAACTTTGAAATCAGAATGTGTGAGTGCCACACTCTCTCTTATTTCATTATGCAGTTTCATTAGTGTAGGGGAATAGAAAGGAGTAGAACTGTGGAATGTGTTGGTGTCATCATTTTCTAGAAGCCCAAGGTCATCTTTTATCTCGGCACCTCTACACCTGACCGGAACCAGCTGGGTGGAGATGCCAGCATGGAAGAAGAAGATTGGACCATGTGATGGATTTGTGGGTGTGGGGACAAGATCATGAACTTTCAACTGGGTGGGAGTCCTAGGTAACTTCCAGAATTGGGATTCCACAGATGGTTGCTAACATGTCTGTCTTATTAAATTGGAACTTTAAAGATAGCTCTGCCTTGGACTCTGATTTAATTCTGCATGATATTTGGAACGCTGACAGCGAGTTTCATCTCTCCAGACATAGTTGACTATGGTAAGATTGCCTCTGGCCGGAAGTTCCAATAGAGGTCCAAGAATGTCAAGCTTGTTGTTTTTCTGCCCAGCTTCTCCCCACTCTTCAACTAATATTATCACGTGAACATATTCCAGCACATTAAGTGAGATTAATTTATTTACATAATCCACATTAAAGAGAAACGTGACTGTTTAGGATGACCAGTATGTAAAATACTCTTGGTAGCACTCATCTCAAAAAAATCATTTCATGGTTGCAGCTTGGTCCTGCCATCTTTTGTTTTCATTCTTCCTCGTAATCATGTAATTGTGTAACGACACAATATATTTTAATATGCACTTTCCGGTAAATTGCTGAGCATATTGATCCAAACATGCAGATGCTTTCTATCATGCAAGTATGGGTGTCATAATTTGGGAGTAGAAATGAATGGGACATCTGCCTCTATCATTGGAGATACAGTCTATGGCCATGATGGAGATCCTATGGCAGGCAACACCCTCTCTGTGGGCCTGCAAGCTGTCATCCTAGTTCAGCTCCACCGTGCATATGCATACGCCTCCTGCCGTCGGCTGGTCTTCGGGTCTCTGCTGCACATGTGGGGAGGCCACAAACATATGGCCAGGGCCGGATTTAGATGAAAAGAGGCCCTAGGCTATTCCACTTATGAGGCCCTTTCACCTTTCACTTTTATGAGAGACAATAAAATACATCATTACTGTGATATATCAATATATATCAATATATATAGCTGGCCTCCTGATGGAGGGCAGCTCTGCTCTGGGGCAAAGGCAGTGAGGCCAGCCGCCTCCTCTGCTGTGCTCAGCTGCCTGGCTCGGCCCCCTCGCCCTCACCTGCCTGGCCTCTGGTGGGCTCCGCGTTGACGGGGCGGCTACTGGGAGCGGACACGCCTCTCGCCCAACCGCCGGTGCTGGGAACGTGGGCGGGCTCCCCAACTGCTGCGGCGCTGGAACGATCTTAACCAATACATTTTTATGTTTGTTTATTAGTCATATGCGTAGAATTTCTCCTTATTTTCGGTTCAGTGTTTTAGTGTTCACTGTTTTTAGAATAGTGTAATTTTAATTTTGCTAACAATTTGAATGTAGGCCCCTCTTGATCTTGAGGCCCTAGGCTGAAGCCTACTTAGCCTATAGGAAAATCTGGTCCTGCATATGGCGGTGGCAGAGCACATGCAGGGGACAGGTCTCTGTCACGCATGTGTGGGGGGGCGGGCATGTGGGGCACAAACATTCACAGGCGGCAGGAGGCATGCACAGGATCATGTGCACATTGCATTTTGGGGGTTCGGGTGCACACTTGCATCCTTTGGGTACTCACTCTAGAAAAGTTTAGCCATCACTGGTCTATGGGCTACCATAAAATCTAATTAGATGGTGTTAGAAGTTCAACTTTTTTTAAAAAAAAATATGTATTTCACATAAAAAGCCAGAGGTTAATTATAAACTCCACATTCATTTCTAATGGAATGCCACTTGTTGCACCATTCCTGCAACCACCTAGTATATGTTATTTTCTCTACTTTTAAAAACATATCTCTCCAGATTATGTTTGAAAAGTCTAAATTATGCATTTTTTTCCTTGTTGCTATGTAACACCACCTATGTGGATCTCCCAACAATTATCGTGGTTTGTGAGAAGAATGGAAAAATGCTGGCTTTTTATTTCTTTTAAAAAAGCAAAAGGTATACGTCTGTCTAAATAAACTCCAAAGACAGCCATTTTTTTAAAAAAAAAACCTGATTAGTATTCGAATAGAAAACATTTCATCTCCAATTGAATTGATTGCATGAGAAATGTTTCTTTAAAACATGAGCAAAATAAAAATAGCACTCACAAAGATTAGAAGATAACTTCTAATGAAAATGCATTTTAATGAAAAGTAGCCTGCGATCTTAGAACAACTGCTGGAGAAAATAATATTTTCTTAAAAGGTCTCTTCGTACAAATGGAAACAAACAGCACTAAAGTAGTGTAGTCCAGGAGAGAATAAAATGACAGGCTTGGAAGGGATCCTGGAGGTCCTCTAGTCCAACCCTCTGCTCAGGTAGGAAACCCTACACTATTTCAGGCCAATCTCTTCTTAAAAACTTGCATTGCTGGAACATTCACAACTTGATCCACTGATTAATTGTTCTAATGTCAGGAAATGTCTCCTTAGTTCTAAGTTGCTTCTCTCCTTGATTAGTTTCCACCCATTGCTTCTTGTCCTACCCTCAGGTGCTTTGGACAATAGTTTAACTCCCTCTTCTTTGTAGCAACCCCTGGGATATTGGAACACTGCTATCATGTCTCCCCTAGTCCTTCTTTTCATTAAACTAGACATACCCAGTTCCTACAACCGTTCTTCATATGTTTTAGCTTCCAGTTCCCTAATCATCTTTGTTGCTCTTCTCTGCACTCTTTCTAGGGTCTCCACATCTTTTCTACATCGTGGCGACCAAAACTGATGCAATATTCCAAGTATAAAGTGGCATTAAAACACTTCATGTGATCTTGATTCTATCCCTCTGTTTTTGCAGCCTAGAATTGTGTTGGCTTTTTTGGCAACTGTGTTGCCCAAGTGTGTTGAGCCACAACTCCCCAAATCCCCAGCCAGAATGGCCAATATTTGTGCTGACTTCCTGATGATGGAAATTATAAAGGCACCAAGTATAGGTAGTCCTCAACTTACAACAGGTCATTTAGTGACTGTTCAAAATTGGGGCACTGAAAAAAAGTGATTAATGACTGTTTTCACATTTACAACCATTGCAGCAACTCCATGGCCTCGTGATTCAGACGTTTGGCAACTGACTCATATTTATGACAGTTTCAGTGACCTGGGGGTCATGTGATCACTTATTGCAATGGGGAAATCAGATTCACTTAACATCCATGTTACTAACAACTGCAGTGATTCGTTCAACAACTGTGAATGAAACAAACAAAATGTTAAAAACTTATGATATTTATGTCGTTACTTACCAGGCATATCTAAATTATATTAAAGTAACCAAAATATCTTTACAATCTCCAAGGCATGTCGCCACTTTTGAGCACCCCTAATGTTTGGAAATTGAAAGCTGAAAAATTTGACAAGCCCTACTAAGTGTGGCAAGAAAGTTTATGAAGTGGGGCAATGCTGACATCACAACCATCTTGCTTAGCCACAGAAATTTTGGGATCAATTGTGCTTGTAATTCAAGGATTACCTGAAGGCCAAACCTAAACTACAGCATTAGATTTGAAAGCACACACAGAATGCTAAAAGGGAAAGGAGTGAAAAAGTCCACAGGCTTGAGGCCTGCATGGATATATAACCATAGCTGAGCCTTACACCAACATGAGAGTTATTTGCATCGGGATTGTTAGGTAAACTCCCCATTGGGAGAGCATTGTGAGAATTGTGTTGGACAACACACAAACCAGCATACAGAGACACTGCAGTTTAAATAGGCTTTTACTTTCGTGGAAATAGAGATATCAGATTCCATCAAACAGTCCAAGTCATACATGGGTAAGTCATCAATGTCTTTCAGTTAAGGGATAATCCAAATAGCATAGTCCATAAACATACAAACAGTCTGGTACTCAAAGTTTGCTAGCAGTTGCAAAACTTACAATAGCTCACAGCACTTTCTAACAGCCAGCTTCCAAAACACTCAGATCAGATCAGCCCAGCATCTAACAAACAGAGAGCTAACAGTCCTTCTGGCTCCCTCCTATGGTCTATTGAGGAAACAGCAACCAATCACTTTTTATAGTATGATTTAAAGAAACAGGTATAGCATTATTACATGATTTATATATTGCCAACTCAACCATTAGATTATATTCCTAACATTGACAATGGAATTAGGCTTTATATGAGTATTTAATGAGGATGTCTATTCAGGTTAATGTCAGGGTTCCAAATAGCATCCAAAAGTACATCAGAGTCCAAGGCAAAGTATTGCTAAAGTTCCAATTTATTAAGAGAGCCATGTTGGCACATCTGGGAAAACATGTTGGCACATTTGGGCTTCCTGGTTTTCCCCACCCAGTTGAAAGTTTAAGGTCTTGCCCCCACACCCACAAGTCCATCACATGGTCCAATCTTCCATTGCCATGCTGGCAGTTCCACCCATCCAGTTCCGGTCAGGTGCAGAGGTGCAAAGACAAAGGATGACCTTGGCTTTCTAGAAAGTATTTTGTTATGGCTACAACGCATTTCACTCCTACAATCTCCCCTCCCATTTTCCCACAATAGACAATGCATAGTAGAATAATAGAAAGCGGGGCAGACCAAAGATCCAAAAGAAAAGATGGTTGCAGGCCTGACAGAGGATTCAGTGAAAGCCTCTTGCAATTATTTTTGGCAAAGCTAGGTGCCTCTTCTTCTTCTCAGAGTAAAGAAAGAGAACCTATGAGGTGCCTCAGCAGTCCCTGAAAAAAAGCCCTTTCTGGATTTTGCCATGGAGGAGAAGAAACACGGCAAAGCAATATTCCCCTTTAAATATTCTTCAGCGGTCTCAAAAATTGGACAATCTCTTCCAGTTTTTTTTTCAAGCCACAGTTGTAAGAAACATCAAAGAGTTTTTGCAAGATAAATTATTCTATCCATCAAACTGTTTCTTTCATGGTAAAGAATAGAGGAAGGATCACTTGGTGTCCTATTTCTGTTTCCATGATGTACATAAAATGATTAAAGCTGGAATAACCAAAGGCCACTCCCTTTGGGATTGTAAATGTTTATAGTGGCGCTGGAAAGTTCTGAGTCTTTGGATAAATTGATACTGATATCAAAATCTAATCTAAATTCCCCACCTCTCTTCCCTTTGGTCTATTTTTTTTACATGTTGACAGCAGTTTTTAAACTTTGCTAATGTTTAACAACAAGCAAAATTGATATCAAAATCAATAACTTTATGTTCATCTTGCTATCAATATAGATTATACTTGGATTGGGGGAGTCGGGTAGAGGAATTGATCAGGCGTCTACTGGGGGAAAACTGAATTGGGAATAATTTTCCAACAGTTGTGAAGCAATGCAGATGACTTATTTAAGGAAATTGTTTTGCCACTCTGCCTTGTTGGAAATAATCAAGTTGCTTCCATAGCATGAAGTTTTTTGTCGTCCAGATCACATCACAAAGACCTAGAATGGAAGCATTTGCCTTGAGCATGACACACAGAAATCCAGTGCTTAAAATTATTGAACAAATCTGTTTCACTCAAGATTGTTAAAAAATAAGTAATGTATTATTTAAATTTAATGATGAGAATAACTGGTAATTGTAACCAGGTCTACATCTTGGCCAAATTTAGGCTGGGGGGTGGGGGAAGCACAATGACTATATATGTATACTTCTTTGTTCTATTCTAAAAAAAAGTAGGAGGAAGATATATGTTAAAATTAAAAATGTGTATTAAAAAGGAATTATAAATACCATCAACATAAAATGGAGCTTGCTCAGAAGCTGAAATACACCAAGTAAATGAGATGAAGAGTGGGAAATAGAGGAGAGAGGTAAGGGAAGAAGAGAGGGATAGGAGAGGGGGGTAAGAGGAGGAGAGAAAGGAGGAGTGGAAAGGGGAGAGAGGAGAAGAGAGAGGAAGGAGAAGTAGAGAAGAGAAAGATGACAGAGGGAAGAAAGGAGGTAGGGAGGAGGAGAGAGGAAAAAGAAAGTGATGGATACAAATATGGTGTATGGAGAGCAGAAAAACTAATAATTGTTTTTGGGAGTTGATGGTAAGATGAATTTATGTAAACATTTAATAATACAATATGATGTTGGCTATGTAATAGTATACATGTGATTATATGTTATAACAATGAAAAAATAAAAAAACTTTATATACGAAAAAAAAGATTGTTAAAAATATATTCCCCATAATTATTTGAGTATTTGGAGAGTTTCCTGTGTGTACTTACTCCATGAAATGCATTTGTACTTTATTACTTTCTTCAGTATGCACTAGTAAAGAGAAAAAAATCAGTAAATATATATACAGCAGGGGTGTTAAACTTAAGGTCAGCGGACCTGATCTGGCCTTAGGTGGGTTCCTACCGGTTCGGACCGGTTCAGCCAAATATCTAGTAACTCGGCCTGCCACGCCCCCAAACCGATTCTATTGTTGATGCCGCCATCTTGATTTTTGGTTCTGCGCATATGCAGAACAATCTTCATTGCAAAAATGTAATATTTTTTCCCTTTTCTAATGTGCGCATGCACAGACCTTTTTAGGTGCAAATGTGCAGCGAAGCAAGCAGCACGCACAAAATATTTTGCAAACTGAACCAGCAGTAATAACCAGCAGTAACCCACCCCTGGATCTGGCCCATGGGGTGCTTAGATCTGGCCCATGGGGCAGCCTTGGAAACAGTGAAGGACTGACCTGTGGTGCCAAAAAAAAAAAAAGAGCATGGGAAGGCTGCATACAGACTGTGCGAGCTCCGATTTCACTGGCAGAGGGTTGCAAGAGGCCATTGCATCCGGAAATGGACCTCGGGACATCAGCTTTTCTGGCAGAGCACTTGGACCACCACAGGCAAGTGCAATTGAGGGGGCTGTGCCCACCCCATCCCTGGAAGTCAAACACAACCCTGATGTGGCCCTCGATGAAATCGAGTTTGATACCCCTGGTATAGAGGCATCCTTTGGCCTTAGTCATATTTGCTCTTTAGAAGTAAGAAACATGGAAGGAGGCACATTCATCCCAGACATGTTTTGTCTGAGGATTGATCAAATCTGTGGTTAATAATAAAGCCCATATGTGTTAGTCTGATATATCTCAAAAATAGATTCAAAGAGGTGACTCCCCAAGAAGACTGCCAGACAAAGATTGCAACTTATAGTTCAGTGCGTTTCAAGTTAGGTGAAACCCACTTGTTATGAGTGGAGTTGCTTGTAGATGAATCTGTATCACAATGAATTCAGTAGAATTTATTTCTCAGAAAATGTGCATGGGATTAATTAAAATGATATATTTTCTCTCTTTCTATAAATATTATAAATTGATCCTCTCCTGGGTCAATAAATTAAGTAATCCATTCTGAGATCTGGTATCATATTACAATCTACCTGATCCATCACCTTCATACTTTAATTCGGATAATACAGATTGTTCCTGCAGTGGATATTGAAAGTTTTCCTCTCTTAGTATTGGCAGATAATTATTGGTGTAAGCTATGGGGCTGCCTATTGAATTGCATTAGCCAAGATTAATGGTTTTAGATATTGTGAGTTATTAATCATGGTAAAAAGGCCCAAGAGCGAAGAATGGGCAACTCTATTGTTCCAAGAGAAAGCTATAATACAAAATTATATATTCTCATTGGGAATAGAATAATTTATTGCATTAAAAAAGAAACTTGAAAAATAAATGATACGTTCTACTCCATTAAGGGAGATGCTGGCTGTAATATGGTATATGACTAAGCTTTTTTGACAATGTCAATGGAAAATACACAGAAATTGTGATTCTTTGCAAAGGTAAGGTTCCATTCAAGTGGTAGTTTAGGTTAACAGGTGACTAATATAGGGCTAATATAAGAGCAAATATTCTTGAAGGCATGCAGAAGAAAAACTGAATTAGAAGATGGAGGAGAGAATTTACTGACAAGGAATAATCCCAAAAGTTAACATGGCTGAGGGATCCTCCTATGTTAGGAAGTATCTAAATGTAAAACCAATATGATCAAGTGGGAGTTGCTGGAGGATAACAACATGCTTTGCGAATGTGGAGAGATGCAGAGTCAGTCACCCATTTTTTGGTCTATTGAGTACTACCAGTAGAATTCACCAAGAGTATTTTTTTCTAGCCATCATTAAAGCCAAAAAGATTGCCCTATTTAAGGTTCGATCTGCACATTAAATAAATAAATAAATGTAGGCCTTGTGAATAACTCAGCGTGAAGTACCATTCCTTTACTTTTGGATAACCAGATTCTATAGATACAGGCCAAACGAATGCTTTCTAACCCAAACAGAACATGGTTTTGTATTTAATACTGGTTTTCCCTTAACGTGAATGCTGCATTGGGTTCTTGAGTGACATATTCATTGACTAGACTTCCAAAAGTAAGATAAAGAAGACTAAGATAAAGAAATGCCTAGAACAAAAATAGTAAAAACTAAATTGAATTGAATTTACATTTAAATGCAATATGTAGCATGGTCCTTGTTGCATTTTTAATCACATTTTATTTATGTTATACTGAAAAAAATTGGACAATGTTGAAACATTAAAATGTTTGGATGTAGACCAGAGGTGATATTCAGCAGGTTCTGACCAGTTCTGGAGAATCGGGAGCAGAAATTTTCAGTAGTTCAGAGAACCAATAAATACCACCTCTGACTGACCTTGCCCCCATCTATTCTCTGCCTCCTGAGCCCCAGCTGATCGGGAGGGAATGGGGATTTTACAGTATCCTTCCCATGGAGTGGGGAGGGAATAGAGATTTTACAGTATCCTTCCCCTGGAGTGGGGAGGGAATAGAGATTTTACAGTATCCTTCTCCTGCCATGCCCACCAATCCATGGCTACCAAGTCATGCCCACAGAACCAGTATTAAAATTTTTTGAATCCCATCACTGGTGTAGACATAAACACATTGGAGCATTACACTGTGATTTAAGAATTTAAATCTAAGAAATTTACAATACAATACAATAGCAGAGGTGGAAAGGACCTTGGAGATCTTCTAATCCAACCCCCTGCCTAGGCAGGAAACCCTATACCATTTCAGACAAATGGCTATCCAACATCTTCTTCAAGACTTCCAGTGTTGGGGCATTCACAACTTCCGGAGGCAAGCTGTTTCACTGATTAATTGTTCTAACTGACAGGAAATTTCTCCTCAGTTTTAAGTTGCTTCTCCCCTTGATTAGTTTCCACCCATTGCTTCTTGTTCTACCCTTTAAGGAAACATGGACATTGGTAAGGCAAGAATAATGTATATGAAGGATGAGGAGCTGGGAGCCCATCATGGTGTACAATCTGTGTGTGTCAGGTGAAAGCAACTGGAGCCACTCGTTAAAAGTCTCAAACAAAAGCTTTATTGTTAGTCGCCCATGTTACAAGAATCTCACCAGACTTGACTGCTTTCCCTTTGAAACAGTCAGCTAAGGCTTCAGATATTCTGGAGTAAGTCAGGTCTATGCTTCTTTTTGCAATGCAAGGGCTCTAAGTTCAACCCCCTTTTAACACCTCCTTCCAGTCTTGCCACGGAATACCTTTTTTGTAGCCCCTTTACCTTTCAGCTACAGTTATCAAAAATTGGATATGTGATTTCTATTCAGTTTGGGCTAAGAAACTGTAAGAGACGACCAGACTGAGCCTGAGGGAAGGGTCAAATGTGTCATCAGTCTCAAGTCCCTTTGATCTAAGTGCAACCCCGCTTGAATTCCATTGACTTATCTACCACCAATTTGCTTTGACCATTAATAGTTCAGATCCTTGGAGTGTCCCTGTGCAATATTCATGTATTCATTTGAACCACATTGGCTCCTGATTTCCTGTTCTTGACAGAAACACATTAATAATAGTGCATGTTCTAAAATAGGCTTAACAATGGGGTGAAATCCAGCAGGTTCTGACAGGTTCTGGAGAACCAGTAGTGGAAAATTTGAGTAGTTCAGAGAACCGGCAAATGCCACCTCTGGCTGGCCCCAAGTAGGGTGGAAATGGAGATTTTGCAGTATCTTTCCCCTGCCATCCCACCAAGCCATGCCCACCAAGCCACACCACACCTACCAAGCCTACAGAATCAGTAGTAAAAAAATTGAATTTCACCACTGCTTAACATCATGTAAAAACAATAACGTCAACAACATAGTCTTCCAAAATTTGAGAACAAAACAAGAAATAGATCCCAAATTACACATGTAATATTTCTATTCTGCCTTCTCATTTTGCTTGCCATCTCTTCCTAGTCTGATACTCTTTTAAGTGTACTACATGTCACCAATTTCTTTTAAACCGAATGACTACGCAAAAGGAATAAAACCTGTACAGAGAATGTTTATGAGGCCTGCATTAAGGAAGCCAAAAAAACGTTGAACTTTTATTGGATTCATGTTAAAGGACCCTCAAAAGACTTAAACATGGGGAGACGGAGCTGACGTCGCTATAACACAACATGCAATCTTGGAGCTCCAGGATTGCTGTTGATATCTATTGCTATTGCTGGATGGTCCTTTTGGATCTAAACCGTCCCAAGAGACGGTGATAGAGAAAAACATGTCATGCTGATCTCAGGGACATCGCAAAGTCCCTGCTTGATCCAGGAGAAAGCTCTTTTTGCCTGCTACAAGAGAAGTAGCCATTTTTAAGCTGTATAACATTGGGACAGACCCCTGAACGGAAGCTCAGCAGAAGAGAGAGTGCGTCGGAATTGCTGAGATAAATTTTACTTTTAGAGAACACCCAAAAAGATTTAGAGTAAAGTTAAAATTGAAGACAGAAGAGAGTAAGCGGCAGATTAGCCTGAATTAAAACTACTGTGTTATCTTTGTTTCTTTAATTTTGTTTCCTTTTTATGGATGAAAACATAAATAAGAGACAAATGGAGAAGATTTTTCTCACCCAAACATGCTACAAAACCACATTTTCCTCACAAAATGCAATTATGACTCACAAACACATAACCAATGTGTGCTTAGTTCAGGATTCCAGCTGATATTTTTAATGTTATTTGGGCTCATGGCAAATTTGATTTACTGAAACATTTTCCTACTGGCACCATAAAAGGCAAACTGATTTGAAGTCACACAAGATACCAAGAAGGGAACTTTTCCTTTGTTGATAACAGTGATTGCTAGTCAACCTACCTAGTAGAACAGTTTGATTTTGGAACATTTCTGTACAATATGTCTATTCATTTGAGTGGACTGCTCACTTCTTGTTAAGGCTTTCCTAAACTGGATATTTCCCCAGGAGGTTTTATTTAAAGCCATGTCAGACAGCAATTTAGTTAATTGAGGAAAATGCCTTACAAAATGCTGATTGAGTGCTTCCAAAACAACTTGGCCATGAAGCAGCAGTTCTTGCTGTTTTTTTTTTCAATTTAAGCAAAATGGAATTGAAATGTATCATTAAGTATTAGTGTGCCCAATAACATTTACAGCCATTTCTTTAAAACAGCAACAACAAAAATATAACAAATTACAACAAATAGCAGCCATGAAGACTGCCTTAATAAACAATTGTTTTGACATGTAAGGCTTTTAACCAACTCAGTATACAAATGGGTTTGTTTGCTGGCTTGCAGTAGAGATTAAAGAAAGTCCATTAAGGAAAAAGCAACTTTCTTTTCAGACAAAATAGGTGGCTGATTAGCTATTTGGATGCCTAATACACAAACATTCCTAAAATTAGACCACTTCATTCAGAATTGATGCTGTGCTTCCAAGTTGCTACAGTTCAAAGATATGCCTGACACTTTTATACTGAACTGGAATTTATATTTTATTTTATTTTATTTTATTCTTTTATTTTATTTTATTCTTTTATTTTATTTTACTTTATTTTATTTATTATTTTATTTTATTTTATTTTATTTTATTTTATTTTTTATTTTATTTTATTTTATTTTATTATTTTATTTTATTTTATTATATTATTTTATTTTATTTATTATTTTATTTTATTTTATTTTATTTTATTTTATTATTTTATTTTATTATTTTATTTTATTATTTTATTTTATTTTATTATATTTTATTTTATTATTTTATTTTATTATTTTGTTAATTTTAATTTTAATTTTAATTTTAATTTTAATTTTAATTTTAATTTTAATTTTAATTTTAATTTTAATTAATTTTAATTTTAATTTTAATTTTAATTTTAATTTTAATTTTAATTTTAATTTTAATTTTAATTTTAATTTTAATTTTAATTTTAATTTTAATTTTAATTTTAATTTTAATTTTAATTTTAATTTTAATTTTAATTTTAATTTTAATTTTAATTTTAATTACATTTGAGATGGGGAAGGCCCATCTCACCATGAGGTAACTTTGTGATATCTATCAGAATGACAAGAAGATAAGAACTATCCTACCAGGGTTGGGTTGCTGCTGGCATTACTGCCAGTTCGGTGCATGTGCACGTTTGCGTGCATGCACTCACTTTGCTCATGTGCCTGATACACACTCCATGCACATGCACAGTTGTCTGTAAACAGGTTCTGTGCATACGCAAACATTAAAAAAAAAAACATCCCGTGCCGAACGGAGAACTGGTTCAGAGCCAAGGCAGGCTTGGGTCTCTGCTGGCTATGGCGACCCAGGCCAGGAAACCACTACTGGTTCTTCTGAACTGGTCCAAACCATTAGGAACCCACCTCTGGTCCCTATGCATCAGCTCAAAGTCTGGTCTAGATTAGTTACCTGATAACTGATCAGAAGCACATAAGGGCCATTGCTTTCTTTCTTTCATGCTTCCTTTTGAGCACAACATTGATATCATATAGTCTTTGCTTTTGAGGGTAGAATTCATTTATCAGAAGTAGAAAATGTGAATCTGTATATTTATCCAATTACTATAAGCTAGAACATAATACTTATGTTTGGATGAATTCTCCCAGTGTTCAGTATTTTTACGTAAGTGTAAGCATATCTGCTGATTGTTTTATTTCCAGTGTCATTGATCAATAATGTAGCCATTATTTCCCAAAAAGAGAGTATATAACATCTCCATGGCAAGAAACACCATAATCTATTTGAATATGGTCTTCTACTCTTTTTTAAAAGTAATCTATTCATCTGTTGACTTAACATATACTTCAGTTCATACCATACTTGACAAACAATTTAATAGTTTTTCCTCCCAAATTTTAACTCAGAATCTACTATAAAGGACAGATAGTGGGATTGACTACTATTCTGAAAGCACTCAGCTGTTCGTATGTACGTTACTTATGACAATTCTGGAGAAAGCAATCCTCAAATGGAGAAATAAAGGTTTCTTTTGTTATCTGAAATATGGATTATCCTGGCAACTTTTCTTATCAAGTCTTGGATGATATATCACATTCTTTTACTGAAAGTCAACTAAATATGCATGGTATTATGTTGATATGGATTCCTGGTTATGTTGCATATCTAACGTTCTTTAAAAATATAAGTGGATTGCTAGATTATCAATAGCATCAATGGACTCACAAGTATGACTCAATTGATGTTGGAAAGACTTATGGAAGCAGATGCACAGAATATAAAGCGATGGAAGATGAAATCATAATTTTCTGCATTGTGCTGGAAAACAGCCCTCCCTTTTTCAAATTTATCCTGTGATTGAACTTTCCAGCATCATGTCTATAGAGATTCTCAGTCATCCAGGTCATGGTTGATCCAAAGGTGCTTTTTCAAGAGGCAACTGAACATTCTGTTTTTTTTCTTTGAAGATGTTTCACTTCTCATTCAAGAAATGTCTTCTTCTTCAGCTCGGACTGGACTTGGACAAGACGCAAAATGTCTTCAAAGAAAAAACAGGAAGTCCAGTTGCCTCTTTAAAAAGCACCTTGGGGATTCCCAGCACCATGTTCTCAGTTTATATGATCACCTGGTTAACTTCCAAAGAGGCTCTGTCGGATTTCCAGTCGAAAAATAGATGCCAGGCATGTTTGTTGTAGAAAGAAGAGAGAAACTTTAAATGGCTAGCAAATTCTACTTTTCCCCTGTAGAAATAGATTTGTAAATGAACAAATACTCTGTATTTGATTTAAAAGCAGAAAGGGTTGATTAGCAAACTTGACCAACAAACTATTTTTCATCAGGGGTGGGCTGCACAAATTGCAGCAATGGGTTCGCTGCCCTGCTGCTGGGTGGGTGTGGCCATGTTGAGCTTGGTCTAGTCAGCTTCCTGCACCACAGCAGGTGGGAAGTTTTTTTGCCCTCCCCAGGCTCTGGAGGCCTTTCTTGAGCTTCCGGGAGGGCAAAAACCGCTTCCCCTGGGCTCCAAAGGCCCTCCAGAGGCCGGAAACATGCCCATTTCTGGAGTTCCAGAACCACTGGTAGGCTTATTTCCTCCCCGCCTTCCCTGAGCCTCTCTGCAGGCGCTGCACTTAACTGACATGATAATGGGCTGCATGGAGACTCCTGGGGTGGGCAGGGTAGGGCAGGTGGGTGTGGCCAGTCAGGTGGTATTTGGGGGTGGGGTTGGCCAAACTGGGCAGAATCCTTTCTAGAGGATCGCCCAATCCGTGCGAACCCCAGCAGCCCACCCCTGCTTCTCACCATGCAGATGGACAGCACATACTGATAAAGCTGTCAATAAAACAGTAACAATACAGAAAATTTAAAGCTACTCCAGTCAGTCAGTCCTGATAATAGGATAAACTGGAAATAATCTAGAGTTGGGGAAGGCTACTTAAAGATTGCCTTGAAATTGCAGAGCACTGAGTTGTATAATGGAAGGCGGTGTCCTAAAAATAAATACATTATTATTAAAATAGTATGGCCTTCCCCCTTTATGTTATTTTTGCATTATAGTTTCCTGCCCCAGAATGTATCATATTGGAACAAAGGAGGTGACACATACATAGACAACTGAAGCAAATTGACATCTTCAGTGTGTTCTTCACATTGCTCAACACAATATAGGTTTGATCCTCATTGAGATGACATACAAAGATCCATTTAATAGACATTCAGAAGGTTCATGGTTTTCAAATCTCTGTACATGTACCTCCGTTATACACAAATCGTGTTGAATTAGGAGGGCCTGATGCCAAAATAAAGCAAATGTAAAAAATAAAAAACAACACTCCTTTTAAATTCATCAACTAGTGAGCTTTTTAGTTTCAAAACTCAAAGGACATTTTGTATTCATCCACAAAGAATATGCCAGTTGTGAATGTCAAGGGTTTCTTATTTGTCAAGTAGGCATACTGTATATAAACCAGTTCTCATTGGATTCAAATTAGAAATTCAAGATTTGTATAAGTTATTTGATGATCCTTATTTGAGATCAAATTCAGAACTTTTCAAGGTCCTCACCAAAAACAAATTTGTCACAGAATATAATGGAGAAGCAATGGAAACCTTTACAATTTCATGTCAGAATGGAATAAAAGCAACAAGAATGATATCCCCTTTATGTAACTATTGGAGCATATTAGTCCTGCCAAAGATATCCTCAAAACTTTCACTGCAATAAATTTTTGATATACTCTTCCTGCAAGTCAGAGATAGCAAGAATGAGGAGAAGACAACAGCATCCAAATTGTCCATGCTATAAAGAAGAACTGAATGAATTCAATAAATGTCCTGCACTAACCTAAAACTGAGAAAAAATATTTTAGGGCAGAGATAACAGAATGAGGAATGGAAATAAACAACAGCCAAGGTCCTAGCCAAGAGTCTATAGAAAAATTGTGAAATCAGTGCAGAAAGTGTTGTACTCTGAGAGAGAGGGAAGAAGAGGGAATGGGGAGAAAAGAAGGAGAAGGAGAAGGAGAGGGAAAGGGAGGGAGGGAGGGAGGAAGGGAGAGAGATTTCCAAAGCATCATTATAAAGTCGGATCTTCTCTACTAGCTTTGGAATAGGGTTGATGTAACACTGAAAACTAATCATTAACTTATTATTCTGGGATGTGTCAATTCTAAAAAGTAGACTAAGAAATCAATGATATATAAGTCAGGACTACTTTTCTTGTAACAGCTCTAGTAACAGAATCTATGGTAACAAGTATGAATGTGCTTTCCCCTTAGTTTATCTTTATGTGGACCAGGAAGGAGCCTATCTGAGATCTTTACTCATAGTATTTTGGGATTAGCTGAAGCCTCAGTTATCTGATTGTTGCTCTTTTTTTCTGTCCTTTTAGGCCAGTGGTTACTAACCTTTTTGAAAGACTCACCCCCTTGAGCCATTGAGGAAGTTATCATCGCCCCCCTCCCCCAACATAACCTCTCAATCACAACACAGGGAAATAATTCTTCAATTTATGCAAACACATTTTTTGTTTTCTTTAAAATTGTCATCAGGACATATCGATACAAATAATTTATTTCAAGTCTTTTTCCCAAACCTCAACTGTGTGAAAAATTCTGATGCCACCCATCACTTTACTCCAAAACTTTGTGATGCATGTATTTCATTATTATCTTATTTATTCAAGACACTTAAATGCAATGACCACTGAAAACAAAATTTAACTGCAAGAAAATGAAATGCCCGGGAAAAAAAACAGTAACATTTAATGATTTAATTACAAGTGAATTTTAAGACACAAAAAGAAATCTAAAAAGGGCATAAGAAGAAACTGCAATGCAGGAACTAAGAATTTCAAGACGAAAACTCTGAAACTAAATTAAGATTCGAGGAAAATATATATTTATGCACACTGTAAAAAGGGTTAAAAAGACATAAAGAACTTTTTACAAAAGAAAAGCAACAAAAATCAGAGCAACAAAATTTAATGCCTTAAACTGAAGATTTTATATATATATATATATATATATATATATATATATATATATATATATATATATATATATATATATATATATATATATATATATATATATATATATATATATATATATATATATATAGTATTTATAAACTGAAGATATATATACTATATATATATATAGTATTTGTGCTGATAAATAAATAAAGGGAGACTAGTATAGATCTATTTCAAGCTATTTAGCTCTCATCAGCTAGCCATACCCTTACTGGTAATCGAACGTTGTATGGCTAGCTGATGAGAGCTAAATAGCTTGAAATAGATCTATACTAGTCTCCCTTTATTTATTTATCAGCACAAATACAACAAATGTAACAAAAAGGCAACAGTAAAAATATTGGGTTTCTGCCTGGATGGTCTCTTGTGACGAGCCGAAGGACAGAGAATGGAAGTAGTGATCTTCCTCTCATATTTGGGCATACCGGGGGTTGTAACTCTCTCTCTCTCTCTCTCTCTCTCTCTCTCTCTCTCTCTCTCTCTCTCTCTCTCTCTCTCTCCCTCCCTCCCTCCCTCCCTCCCTCCCTCCCCCTCCCTCCCTCCCCCTCCCTCCCTCCCTCCCTCCCTCCCTCCCTCCCTCCCTCTCTCTCTCTCTCTCTCTCTCTCTCTCTCTCTCTCTATATATATATATATATATATATATATATATATATATATATAAGATTCATTTATCAGCACAAATACAACTATATATATATATATATATATATATATATATATATATATATATATATATATATATATATATATATATATATATATATATATATATATATACACACACACACACATACACATACACATACACATACACATACACATACACATACACATACACATACACATATACATACATACATACATACATACACGTACATACACGCGCACACACACACACACACAAAGTTTACACGAAGAGCACAAAAAAAAATAATGAAAACCGAAAACCATAAAACCAAGAAAATATAATATTGAACTGGAATGCACGCTAAAAAAGTACAATACAAAGAGACACACAAAATGTTTTACAGAGCACAACAAGAATTTGAAAATGAAGCCGAAAACTCAAACTGGAACATGAAATCCAATGCAAGCAAATACAACGATAAGAGCTGAGACAATTATTAACGAAGAAAATGTATGTACACAAAAAGTAAAAAAAGAACATCAATGGCTGCCTTGTGCTTGGTGAGCTGATGCCAATTTCTTGATGTCGGGAACCATTTTTGTTAATCTCATTCTTAAATCGCCATGCTTAGTGATCTTCAACATGTTCCTTGACTTAGAAAGGATCTGTTGGACGGCGCTGAAGCCCCTTTCCACTAAGTAAGTGGAAGGAAAGGCTAAAAGAAGCAACTTCCTCACACAATATTGGGTAAGTGTTCCTCATTTTCACCCAAAAAGCTTCACAGCCGTATCTCTGAAAATGTGATTGGGCTTCACAATCGTATTTCAGATCTGTCAGTGGCTCTTGAAGTTTGGGATGAAGTTGTGCAAAGTCTGCTCTGAAAGGATTTAGCACCCAAGTGGGCACTTCTAGATTTATCAGATCATAGAATCTGGTTTCCATATCTTCTTTTAGTTGCTTCAAGTGGCAGCAAAAAAATGTCCAAATCTTCTGCTTGAAGTTGGCGTTCATTACCAAGGCTTGGGAACTGATACAGCTCCTGGCGACTCATATTGCTTGCAAGGAGGTCCAATTTGGAAATAAATGAGCAGATTACTCCTTTGGCCTTAAGAAAATTGATTTTATCTCCTTGCAGCTTTACGTTCGCTTCAGTCAGCTTGTCAAAAACATCCGCGAGATAAGCTACATCCAGACGTCAAAGTTTAAGAGAACTGCTTAGACTTGGATCAATGGATTCAAGAAATTCGATAACTGTGTCAAAAAGTTCGTGGAATCGTCACAAACACTTTCCTTTTGAAAGCCACCTTACTTCGGTGTGCAAAAGGAGATGTTCAAACTCCTCGTCATTTTCTTCACAAAGCTTGTGAAAAAGTCGGTTGTTCAAGGCATTCGACTGAATTTTATTCACAGCGTTAATGACGTAACGTACAGACTTGGGCAAACGGCCACTCAAATTTTTTGAGACAAGGTGCTGTGCATGAACAATGCAATGGACAGTCATAACTCTAGGTACAACTGATTTTAGATGAGCTTGAAATCCGCAATATCGTCCAACCATGGATGCAGATCTGTCGGTTGCACATGCCACAATGTTTGTCAAAGGGATGTTTTTCTCATAAAAGCTCTTCAGCCTTTTTAAATATCGAAGAATCTTTTGTGTCGGTGGCTAAATTTTGAGCAAATTGAAAAAACGATATGAGTTTGTCGGCTTTATCCAAATGAATTTTTACCAAATGGTCTTTCAGTCAGGAAGGCTTCATCGCTTCATTTGAAAATGTTTTCTCACAAAGAAGACAAAACAGAAGCTGTACGGTGGAAGGAGATGGAATGAATCCCAATTTTAGGTATTTCGTGGAATATTGGTGACACTTCCTCTTCTCGGCCATGTTGAGAAGTGTTTGAAATGAAAGGCACTAACTGCAAATTAAACTTTCGACTGCACTGGAACACTATAAAACATCACCCCTTTTTCTACCTCTCCCAAAATGAAATCACCCCCTGGGGGGCGATATCGCCCAGGTTAAGAACCACTGTTCTAGGCCATTCCCATGTCCTCTATAGGATGGTGCGCTTTGATGCTTCAATCCCAGGATTTTCTGTGATATCAGGAGGCTTATGACACTTGTTGGCAAGTTTATGTAACCAGTAAGGACTCCCTCCTCACTGGCTTTGGTAAGATGCCAGGCTGATAGGACATAATGGGAAAGCTTGGTCTCTTCCACTCACATAACCATTGAATTGCCCTTCTGGGGTGCTGGGAATATTGGAATCCATGCTTTAGGCAGAAACGGTGAACAGAGGCAGATAAGAGGCAGAGAAAAAAACAACAACACTGAAAAGCTAGTATATTAAAAAATAACACTGAAAAGCTAGTAAAAGCTTTACATTGTTACTGCATCTGAAAGTGTTACTCTGGTACTCACTTACTGATTTTCAACAGATTAACTCTGCCCAATCACGTAGAATTTAAAAGAAAAATTTCACCACTGAACTTACACCAACCTGATACCATTGAGCCTATATTTGGAGTGATGCGAGCTGAGTTGAATTCACAGCACCAAAGGGTAACATTCTATTAGCACAAAAGACAGCAGGGTACAACCTGGGAAGGTTGCCAGTTCGTTTATGAAGTTGTGCAATATATCCTGGAGGAAATCTAAGAGTCAATATTGATTTGACAGCACACAATAAATTAATGTATTAAATGAGAATGTGGGAACAACTAAGAATTCTAATGGATCAGCCACTGAAAATGAACAGGTAGCGTTAGGCAACAGCTAGGAAGATCAAAGCAATTTTAGGTTGCATTAGCAGAAGCACTGTGTCCAGATCAGAGGACAGAATAGTTCTATTATGTTCTTCACAGGTTATAATGCATTTGTCCAGTTGCTTATCCAATTGTGGGCACCAACGCTTCCAGATAAGGTTCTATGATGGACTAGTTATCTCTGAAGATTTGTAGATGGTGCTACAGCAGTGAATGGCAGCCAGTAGAAGTTTCTGGCTAGTGAAATATTTCCAGGTAAGTTTATAAGTTTATAAGTTTAAGTTTAATAACATTTATATGCCACCCCAAAATACAAAAATACAAAATAATCAAAAAATAAAAGTAAGATACAGGGAAGAAAAATAGATATAAAATACAATACATCATGCACTCCATTCTGAATGGGGCTGGACCATATTTTTGGGGTCAACAGCCCCAGGCCTGCTGGAACAGCCAGGTTTTAATGGCTTTCCGGAAGGCCGAGAGAGTGGGAAGGGTCCGGATCTCTGCGGGTAGATCATTCCACAGGGCCGGGACAGCTACAGAGAAAGACCTCCCCTGAGTAGTCACCAACCGGCATTGCCCGGTCGATGGTAACCGGAGAAGGCCCAGCCTGTGGGATCTTATGGGTTGTTGGGAGATATGTGGCAGGAGGCGGTCCCGCAGATATCCAGGTCCAAAGCCATGTAGGGCTTTAAAGGTAACGACCAGCACCTTGAAGCGCGTTCGGAGACCGATGGGAAGCCAGTGCAGCTCACGGAGGATAGGTGTAACATGGGTGTACCTAAGTACACCTGATATTGCTCGCGCGGCCGCATTCTGGACCAATTGTAGTCTCCAAACACTCTTCAGGGGCAGCCCCAAGTAAAGCGCATTGCAGTAATCAAGCCTAGAGGTGACGAGAGCATGAGTGACAATTTGAAGTGCCTCCCGGTCCAGGTAGGGCCGCAACTGGTGCACCAGGCGAATCTGGGCAAAAGCCCCCCTGGTCACAGCTGACAGGTGGTATTCTAATGTCAGCTGAGAATCCAGGAGGACACCCAAGTTGCGGACCCTCTCTGAGGGGTGAAGAGTTTCTCCCCCCAGGCTAAGAGATTTCCGTAGACCCCTCCTCCCCTCCCACGGCCCCCAATCTCCTTGGCAGGCCCTTTACCCCATGCACTCTGAGCCGAGGGGCGGGTCCGGGCCCCCACCCACTTCTGCTTCTGCACCCAGTGGGGGGGGGCACCGGGCCGCACTCTCGGTCCACTCATATATGCAGTCATTCCCAGCATGCATACCCCACTATAGCAATAAAAGCATAAATTACAGCAAAGAGCAAAAATGTTTAAAATTAGTTTAAAAAGTGGGATCATTCACTAGCAAGCATACCACAAGCATTCCACATACAAGAGCAGTTCGCGCGATGTTAGGAGTTGTTCAAGCAGTTCTTAGCGTTTGAGCTGGTTAAAATGGTTGAAACCCAGCAATGGCCCGCAGGAGGCGTACAGGGGGTGTCTCGTTTCCCTTTCTCCTGTAGGCCTGGGAAGGTCCAAAGGGTCCGGGGCAGTTGAGGGGTGGCAGAGGGCCTTCCTACATGCTGTGAGCACCCCCACTCATCCAGAGTCCAAGGCACTGTAATGGGTGGAATTAAACAAGTGCTGTCCAAGATGGTATTCCAAGAGCAGTCGCAGATAATGATGGTCAAAGCTGAGGCAACAAATCCAGAGGTCCTGGGGTTACGGTTAGAGGAGGCTGGATATTCAGAAGCCCGGATAGCAAAGAGCCAAATGACAAGCAGGGGGGGGGTAGAAAAAGGCTCCACAGCAGCGATGGTGGGCTGAGGGAGAAACTCACCCAGGGAAGAAGTCCAATCAAGCAACAAACGGAAGAGAAAGGAGGCAGCGTTGATGCAAAGGCCGAGCCAAACAAAGAGGGGGGGGAAGGGGTGTCTGGAAGGGCCATGGTGGTGGCAAATATAGCCAGCTGCCCAATTCGTCCAACCTCGGCGGGCGCACAGGTCGTTCTCCCCTTCTCCGGGGTGGTGGCAATCCAGAAAGGTCCCCAGGCACTCACCAAGGGTCAAAAGATGTTGCAGGCGCCGAGAGTTGGTAGAAAACGCTGCCATCGCCCACACGCCACCTCCATCACACGGCATAGATCGTTTCAAAACCGCTGATGGTTGCAAGACCTGAGATCGTCCGGTAAGGTAAGGTAAGAAGATGGGCTGCTGGGGGTTCGCAGCGGTTCGGGAGATCCTCTAGCTAAGATTCTGTGTAGTTCAGAGAACCTCAAATCCAACTCATGGCTGGCTGCGCCCAACCCACCCATCCCAGGAGCCCCGCACATCCCATTTTGGATGGAGGTAATTGCTGGGTGTGCACAGAGACTCAGGGAGGATGAAAAGTGGGCCTACTGGAAGTTCGCAAAGGCCTGAAACAGTCTCATTTCCAGCCTCCAGAGGGTCTCCAGAGCCTGGCGGACTATTTTCGCCCTCCTGGAAGCTCGACAAAAAGCTTCCGGAGCCCAGAGAGGGCAAAAATGCCCCTCCCCCCCTGTGGTGCAGGAGGCTGACTACACCACACCCACCATGGCCATGCCCACCCAGCAACCAAGCAGAGAACCTCTTGCTAAAATTTTTGAAGCCCATCCTTGAAGAAGGAGTATGAAAAGCTGAAGAAGGACCAGCCCTGAAGGAAGAGCTAGAGAAGATGTAGAAAGTAAAGACCAGAATGGTTCCAGTGATGGATGATGCAGTCATTGCTCCAACAGATCTCGGGAACAATACAGAGCTCTCTGTCCAGATGAGGCACTATACAGAACCCTGAATTTCCCAAGCTTTGTTAAGAGATTAAGGAAGACACTGATCACCCATAGGGGAAATATATATTATACATTACCTTGTTACATTACCTTATGTTCCATTATATTATGTTAATACATCAAATGAGGTAGGCAAATTGTTCATGCTAAAGAAAAGATGGATATGACAGCAATAAATATCTCAGACTAAAAACCAGTATGGGGCAGTGGCTAACGTATCAGGCTAAAAACTGGAAGATGGAGTTCTAGACCCACTTTAGGCACAAAATCATCTGGGTGACCTTGGGCCAGTTCCTCTGCCTCAGCCCTAAAAGAAGACAATGGCAAACCACTTCTAAAAGCTTGGCAAGAATTTGCCTTCTAATTGATAATCTGTAATTCTTCACCCTGCAAGTGAGTTGAGGTGTTTGCAACCAAAATTATTCCACATGACCCAATTAAATCTGTCATGCAAATAAGGCTTGTGTTGCAACCTTTACCTTATGTATATAGACATGCAGTATACACCGTTTAATTGGAGGCATCTCATAAAATAATTTACCATCAATAAATATTGGAGTTGTTAATTAACAAAAACATTCTTCTGTCTCCCTTTTTTTCACCATGTTTATATTTTTGCACTTTCCATATTGGAGTATTTGGGAACCTCTTGATTATTAATGAAGCTTGCAAGATTTACATTAGGTGTGGATCAGCTAGGGAAGCTTTCCATTTGACTTTGTACATGTCTTGAATAAATCCACTTTGGCACTGGATTTGGGATTCTGCCTTATTCCCCATGAGACGTCAAACTCATCCAACAAGAGACATGGAGAGCAAAACTGACAGAACTTATTCCACTAGTCACTTCTTATTTTTGGCACATATTCTGACTGATCTCTTTGGTTCAGATATGCTTTTAAAAAGCTTTTTCTGTATAAATCCTATATTATGCTTAAATCTGTTCCCTAATTTCTTGCCAGTTTCTAGATTTCTTTTTCTGTTAAAAGGATTTCTACATTTGGTTGGTTGGTGGGTTGATAATGTTCTAGGCATTTCCTTCTGGATGAGAAATTGGTGAGAGTTTGATTTGTTTCTTTTTTTTTTTCAGTTACACATTTCTGAGTAATTCTTTAGCCTCTCTAGATACCTCTACTTTATGAGGTAAATATTTTCCTCATGAGATTTTTCCTTCTGGGTGTAATTCAAATATGGGAAGTCAAGGAAGCTGTCCAGTTATGGAAGATGAGAACCAGTGGTGGGTTCCTACCAGTTCAGACTACCGGTTGAACCGTTAGTGGTTTGGCGGTCTGGGTCGCTGGAACCGGCACCGACCCAGGCCTGCAACATCCCAGAACCAGTTCTCTGGGTGGTGCCATAGGTGCCACCATCTTGTTTTTTTGCTTCTGCACATGTGCAGAGCAATTTTATTGCACTGTGCATGCACACACATGAAGAGCGCATGCACAGCACGGCCACAAGCAGGCCAGCGGTAGTGACCGCTGGAACCAACCCCTGGTGAGAATGCTTCTTTATTAAGTGCAAGCTACTTTCTGTGACTAGAAAAGAGACAACCGTCTTTCACTGAATTTACAATGATGTCCCTAAACATTTTTTTCTCATTTTTTTAAAAAAAACCACTGAGAAAAATGCTCCATGAAAATGAGTTGAAAATAGATGCAGAATAAATATTGGCCGAGTTCTAATAAATAACATCTGCAGCGAAGCAAAATAATGAAGAAAAGCTTTGTTTCCTGAAGCATTTTGTTCTCATGTGTTGCCTAGTGTTATGGACGCCGATTTGTTTGTTTTTCCTGATGCAGCAGTACTTTCTTCATTTTGTATTTTTCTCTTATACCGTATTTGTGCTGGACCATTAAAGCATAAAACATTATGCTGAAATGGAACAAAAGCTTTCTGATGATACCCACCATTTTAAATCATTGAAATGTTCTTTGAAGCACACTCCTTGAAATATTGATTTAGCACAATGCAAGATGTACCAAGATTGGCAACAGTCATTCAACTGCTCTTCATAATCCCAATGACATTATATCAAGGAATTATAATATATCAGGATAATAGAAGCTGGCAAACAAAGAGCAAGAGATGAAAGGGAAAGAAAGACTGAGGAGGCAAAAAGCTGAAATATTATGATTAGTAATGTCTGTGAGAGGATTTTATTTAATCAAGGCCATATCATTGTTTAGGATCTGCTGATTTGACCTGTCAACCCATCAGATTTAAGCAGGCAGTATTACTCATACTTCTTCTGCTAAGAATCAGAGTGGACTATTTTTATTTTTGCAATACATTTTATCATTGCGGTGCAAATAAGACGTTCATGGGCCACAAATTGCAAATGGCGTACAAATCCAACCCCACTTTTTGGGGGAGGAGCAATCTTAGCAGCTCTTGGGAATATATTAGAAAAAATAATCAAATGGACTTAAGGCAACAGCAGAGAGCAAAACAAAAAAAATGTTCTACTAAAATCCTCCCAATAGAGAAATTGGCACTACCCTCTTGTCTGGGGTCATAATGTTATGGCTCTGCTCGTTCTGCAGTCCCAACTGCTAAAAATGAATTAAGAAAAGAAAACCTCTTGGCTGAAGTATACCTATTTCAGTGGATCCCGGAGGCCCCCTTGGTTTACCGAGGAGCTCCGGGAGAAGAAACGCCGGAGGAGATGCCTAGAGCACCAGTGGAGGTCCGATAAGTCCGAGGCGAACCGAGCACTTCTAACCACCTGCACCAAGGACTACGTTCGAGCATTAAGAACTGCCAAAAGATCATACATTTCTGCCTTGGTTGCGTCCGCCGAGTCACGCCCAGCCGCCCTGTTTAGGATAACCCGCTCCCTCCTTAACAGGAGGGATGCGGGAGACCCCTTGCAGGGTAGGGCTGAGGACTATGCTCAATTCTTGGCGGACAAAATAGCTCGGTTTCGGTCGGACTTGGACTCCACCGCAGTAGATCCAGCCGAGACACAGGAGGACCGCTTGGCAAATCATCTCTGGGTTGAGTTCCAGGATGTTGCCTCTGGGGATGTGGACAAGGCCATTCGAGCTGTAAGTGCCTCCACCTGTATTCTGGACCCGTGTCCCTCCTGGCTGGTTGCCAACAGCAGGGAGGTGACACATGGCTGGATCCAGGCGGTCGTGACCGCCTCCCTTCGGGAGGGGCACTTCCCCGCCGTACTTAAAACGGCGGTGGTGAGACCCCTCCTGAAGAAACCATCCTTGGATCCAGCCATTTTAAACAACTTTCGTCCTGTCTCCAACCTCCCCTTTATCGGGAAGGTTGTTGAGAAGGTGGTGGCCTTCCAGCTTCAACGGGCCTTGGAGGAAGCTAGTTATCTTGACCCCTTCCAGTCCGGCTTCAGACCTGGTTACAGCACAGAAACCGCTTTGGTCGCATTGACCGATGATCTCTGGAGGGCCAGAGATGGAGGCTATGCATCCATCCTGGTTCTCCTTGACCTCTCAGCGGCTTTCGATACCATCGACCATGGTATCCTTCTGCGACGACTGCGGGAGGTGGGAGTGGGAGGCACTGTTTTACGGTGGTTCTCCTCCTACCTCTCGGACAGGTCGCAGTCGGTGTTGGTCGGGGGGCAGAGATCGTCCCTGAGGCCCCTAACATGTGGGGTGCCACAGGGTTCGGTCTTATCCCCCCTACTATTTAACATTTACATGAAACCGCTGGGCGAGATCATTCGGAGGCACGGGATAAAATACCACCAATATGCGGACGATACGCAACTGTATCTGTCCGCCCCGTGCCAACTCAATGAAGCGGTGGACGTGATGAACCAGGGTCTAGAGGCCGTTAGGAACTGGATGAGCGCTAACAAACTGGTACTCAACCCGGACAAGACCGAGTGGCTGTTGTGCTTCCCTCCCAATAATTTGGCGAATGTACCAACACTTAGGCTGGGGGGTCAAATTTTACACCCCTCAGATAGGGTCCGCAACTTAGGAGTCCTCCTGGACCCACAGCTGACTTTTGACCACCAGCTGTCAGCTGTGACCAGGGGGGCATTTGCCCAGGTTCGCCTGGTCCGCCAGTTGCGGCCCTACCTAGACCGGGAGGCTCTCACAACAGTCACTCGAGCCCTTGTGATCTCTAGGCTGGAATACTGCAATGGGCTCTACATGGGGTTGCCCTTGAAGTGCATCCGGCGACTACAGTTAGTCCAGAATGCAGCCGCGCGAGTGATAGTGGGCGCACCGCGGTTCGCCCACGTTACACCTGTCCTCCGCGAGCTGCACTGGCTACCTGTTGGTCTCCGGGTGCGCTTCAGGGTACTGATGACCACCTTTAAAGCACTCCATGGTAGTGGATCTGGGTACTTGAGAGACCGCCTCCTGCCGATTACCTCCCTTCGACCAATTCGATCGCACAGACTGGGCCTCCTCCGAATCCCATCTGCCAGTCAATGCCGACTGGCGACTACACGGAGGAGAGCCTTTTCTGTTGCAGCTCCGACCCTGTGGAACGATCTCCCCGCTGAGATCCGTACCCTCACCACCGTCCAGACCTTCCGCGCAGCCCTCAAGATCTGGCTCTCCCAGCAGGCCTGGGGATAGGTTCCTAATTCACCCGCCCGAGTGTTTGATTGTTGAACGAAAGTTGCGTTTTACTATTTTTTTCTTTGTTCACATTTTGTTTTGTTTTTGATGTTGCACTTCCCTCCCTTGTGATTGTGAGCCGCCCTGAGTCCCCTCAGGGAAAAGGGCGGCCTATAAATTTTAATAAATTCAATTCAATTCAATTCAATTCAAAGGAACTGCTACTACTTGGACCAGTGGTGTTGTGGCCCAGCAGGCGCCGTTGGAGCTGCCGATGGACTCCGATAGCGAGGACCCCTATGAGTCTGCTATGGAAGATGTGGAGGACCCAGGGCAGGGTTCAGACTCAGAGCAGGGACCAGAGAGGCTGGTTGGCCACCAGGAGGCACCTGAGGCATGGAGCAGTGGGGAAGATCAAAGGGAGTTTGTCCCTGACACGAGGCAATGGAGGGCGGAGAAACAGAGGCAGCAGTTAAGGAGACAGACTCATAAGAGATAATCAAGCTCAGGTGGTTGTGGCTTGGCCCCTCCCAAGAGAGTATATAAGAAGAGACTTTGGGAGGAGTCCTTTTGCAGGACACAACCGTTCGTACTAATCTGGAGAACTCCTTGTCTGGTCTGCCTTGTGTTCCCGTATCTGTTAGCGTCTGGGTTGCTGCCAACATCTTGCCAGTGAGTCGTGTCTGGGCTTTCAACCAACAGGATTATAATTGCTGTGTATAAAGAGTGGCAAACAGCTAAGCCTGTGTCTGCGTTCATTACCGGACAGAGGGGGCCAGAACAAGTGGTGGGATGTTGCTGGTTTAACAACTGGTTCAGTGAGTGCATGCTTTGTGCAGCACTGAAAATGGAGCATTTAGAAGCTCAGCTGCTTACGTTCCAAGTCAGCAACAGTAAGTAGAATTGGGAGGGAGAAGCCAGCTGTGCCACATTATTGACATAAGCTACAAAGCAGGAAATAAAGGACAGGATAAGGCAGGGGCAGATGGACAGGGACAGCTGATTGTCAATGCTACTGGTTCACCCAAACCGATCCAAACTGGCTGAATACGACCTCTGACTTGAACGGAGAGAGACTGAAAAATCTAGGTTGCAGATTAGATTGGGGAGTAGAGGAAAACATTCTGGAAGCTCTCAGTGACAAATCCCATCCGTGTTCTTGCCAGGGTAAACTACATGAATATGTCTTTAAAATCAGGGAACCAACCTTGACTTAAAGAAAATTACTTTCTGTGCTATGGGTTACTAAATTATTTTATTATTATATCATATCCATGCGTATATCAATGGAAGGTGACAAACTATCACAATTCTGAGCATCATAAGAGGATATTGTAACATGGAGAAAGGGGTGATGTAATTATCTGAGAAGACCAAGACCAAATCATGTCTGGATGATTATATCAGAATGTATGACGTAATGGACAATTCATTTGTATATAGTAGGGGTTTTCAAACTTGCTTTGACACATTGTCATCACATGATGTATTGTGATTTTTCCCCCTTTGCTAAACCAGGGGTGGGCATGGCTAGCCCTTGACACATCTGGCCTGTGAGTTGTGAGTTGGATACCCCTGCTATATAGTACATAGTGTAAAGAAGTAGAGATAAACAATAATTTGGGATCAAGCACATATTAAGTACGAGACCTTATTCAGGTTCAATCAATCAGAATAGAGCTGGAAGGTACTTTGGAGGTCTTCTAGTCCAACCCACAAGAGACCCTATGCTCTCTTTCTTAACCACAGATGGAAACAAAAAATCTAGAATAGAATAGAGAAGAGAATAGGATAGAATAGAATTCTTTATTGGCCAAGTATGATTGGACACACAAGAAATTTTTCTTTGGTGCATATGTTCTCAGTGTACACAAGGAGACTAAAATACATTCATTAAGAATCAAAAGATACAACACTTGGTGATAGTCAAGCTATCAAATCGTACTAGTAAAAAAATAAAAACAATATAAATTGAAAGACCAAGCAACATGGTTATAGTCATAAGTGGGGAGAGATAGATACTAGGAAGGAAGAGAAGAATAATAGTAACACAATCTTGGTAAATTATTTAACAGTGTTGTGAGAATTAGTTGTTAAGCAGAGTGATGGCATTCAGGAAAAAACTGTCCTTGTGTCTAGTTGTTCTGGTGTGCAGTGCCCTATAGCATCTTTTGAGGGTAGAAGTTGAAACAATTGATGTCCAGGATGTGAAGAGTCTGTAGATATTTTCACACTAGAACTAAATAGAAGTTTAACAGAGTATACTTGCATTATAGAATATTTAAGGAAATTGGGAGACTAAAGGAAATTCATAACTAAATATATACCATTCCAGGATCATTGTTTACTTGTTCAGTCTCAAGAAGAAAAAAATACCTTAGACAATTACATAAACAGAATGAAATCTTCATAAATTTTCTGAAGTTCAAGAAATATAGAAGTCAAGGATAGTTTTACAGTATTAGAAAAAGTTATAGAGAGCCTCCCAAACCATTCCCAAATTTGAGTTATGTTGTTAATTTCACACTGGAGTGAGAAGCTGGGCATTGCACATAAGTATACATTTTTTTAAAAATCTTCATATCATGAATGAGGATAGAGGATAACATAAAATGCTCTCATGACTTTCAACATGACAAAAGAACGCCCCTGATAAATAGCAGCTTGTTTTTATGAAAGCAACTATGAAGAGTACAAGATAAGGGGAAATAATAAAAATGCTTATAGAAAATTAAATGTGTTGAGTTGCAAAATAACAGGACAAAAGGGAAATGGGTACTTTAATTCAAATGAAAGTATTTCATCCTACCACTGCTATAAGGTTGCCTTATAGCAACCACTTTATGTATCATGTTAAAGGACAACACATGCATTTTTAAGGTTCAATCCTACTCTTTAAATGTATTAAAGTAAATTGGTTGATAAGGTTTATTCTAAAATTAACTAGCCAGTTGAGAAGAATTTTCAATCTTCCAATTCTTAGATTTTGGCTTCTTATATTGTACCTATAGAAAGGAAAATTGAAATGACTGGAGCTTTTGGGTATTATAGTCCAACAGGTTATTACCATGTTACCAAGGTTGGACAACTCTTTCTTGAAGGTTATCTAGCATGTTTAATATTTTAACCCTATTCATAATGTAGTTTGAGCACCAAACTAGCTAACAAGTAGATATTACTATCCTAATATTTTTTAAAGATTATAGTGTAAAGGATTAGTTTACCATTTATTAATATCGTTATTATAAATCAACATGATGATAAATATTTCAAGAACAGAAAGAATATTCCTAGGCAACAGTAAGAGTTTAACTGCAGCCTTCTCCAAACTCCAGAAATTTTACGATTATAATACACAGAATTTCTAGACAGCATATAGCAATCTACTATCAACAAATCTGAAGGGTGCCATTAGCCTGGACTCCAGAGAAAGGCTCCTTTACCAAGAAGCACTGCAACCAAGAAATCAGATGATGTTTCCAATTTTCTCTTATACATTGATTGTATTGTATGTATTTGTATATTTTTGTGATCCACTCCTGGATCATCTTATCCATATTAGGAATGTACTGAGTTGAGCATGTTCACATTTCCCCTCTTGCTATTCCTACAGTGCTCAATCAATAGCCTTCTTCAAAGGACCACACATTTTTGGGTGGGCAATAATGATAAACAACATCTCCTTACTGGGTGCTGAGACACATTTGCAAGATTTGTTTGAGATGAAACCAGTGGTGGGTTTCAAAAATTGTTCGAACCTACTCTGTGGGTGCGGCCTCCTTTGTGGGAGTGGCTTGCTGCTCATGTGACCGGATGGGAGTGGCTTGCCGCCCATGTGACCAGATATGAAGATGCCGACGACACTTGTCAGAACCACCTTAAATTACCTCACACATAGCACTGGCATGCATAAGAATATGATGCAAACTTGTTTTTGAAAAGGCATCTTTGGTTTGCGTTAAAACAACTTCAACACACGCAATGTTCTGATTGCACCACAAACGCAGTAGTCATCCTTACCTTTCACAGAGGCACTGAGTTTTATAAATATGAGCATGATAGTGTAGAATAATCATATCCAAGGACCAGTGGTGGGTTTCAAAATTTTTTGGAACCTCTTCTGAAGGTGTGGCCTGCTTTCCACTGGTAGAACCTCTTCTAACCAGTTCGGTAGATTTGACGAACCAGTTCTACCGAATAGGTGCGAACTGGTAGGAACCCACCTCTGGATGAAACCATTCATATTCAACCTGACTTAAATACTACTTTGGAAGAACCTTGCAAAGATGATTCAGATGATGTCTTGTGGGGCACATGGGGTAACCTGGAATTCTTTTGAGCTTGTAGAAATCAATAAAGTGGAAAGGATTATTTTAGCAGCATCTCTGCCACTGGTGAGCTTGATCCTTGTGCAGCTTGCTTCTGTTGGATGGTTGGACAGGATATGTGCTATTTCAAAGGTGATGACTGTTTTCCTTGAAGGAAAACTGTAACCCGGTTTTAGTCAAGTCCCTGAAGACTGCAAAACTTTTATAACTGTTTTAATCAGTTCAAATCTTCATCATTCTTCCAAAGCCATGAACATTTATGACAGAAAGATTGTGGGATAATATTGTTTGAAGGCTCCATTGTTCAAGATACAATGCAAATGCACTCATGGAAACAAGTTAAAGTACCAATGAAATGGTAGTAAAATGTGCTCGGCTGGAATTCAAATCAGCAAACGGATATGGTAGAAAAAAATCTTGAATGCAACTAAGAATATTAAAATAAAATATGTATTTATTTTTAACAATGTATATGGTTGCTCATCTGTGCTAATAACTCTTGGTGGCATACAAGAATTAAAACCAACAATCATCAACAATGTGCAATTACAGAATAGGACAATAAAAACTCAATGCTATAGCTTAATGCTTATACTAGTAATCAGGATATTAAACGTAAGAACAAAATGTGAATATACTATAAATCAGCCTTTATTTTGCTGCAAGGTATAGATTTTTATAAAATACAACTTCTTGCAAAATATTTGTCAAGTTCCTAGTCTACCCAAAACCCAAACAGTCTCATTTCCAAATATGAACTAGAACAAGGGTGTCAAACTCACAGCCCACAGGCCAGATGGGACACATGCTGGCCACCCCCATCCCCAGTTCAGTGAAAGGAAAAAATGTGGTGTCACGACATCATGTCACGACAACGGGATGCCACGAGTTTGATACCCATGAACTAGAACCAACATTGTAATCTTCTGGTTTCTGGCATGCATGCGTACAACGAAAACCAGAAGATCATCTTCCTGGCACGCGCATGCACACTGGGCAGCTGCTCTTCCAGTTTCTGCCATGCACATGCTTGTGCTAAAAAGGTTCGCCAACACTGATCTAAACCTATCACCAATATCTTTATTGCAAACAAACTGATATTTTTTTAGCTTTTTAAACAATATTTAATTTTTTTTCAAACATCAAACATCTTCTTCCTTCACCCCTATCCATTTAAGCATACATGCACTTCAGTTTGGTGGGATACTGACTTGAATAAAGAACTCGTATGGATATTTTTGAAATATTGAAGTGCCACAAATGCATACTCACTCACTCACTCGACGCCTCTTCACCCAACGTGGGTATAGGCGACTTCCATGGAAATTTATGGCGATCCATGGAAGCTGTTTCGGCTGGATATA